>NW_006399990.1:2541145-2558403 GCF_000299155.1 Elephantulus edwardii | reverse complement strand
CAGGAGAGGAAGGCCCTCTATGAGGTGGATTGATTCAGTGACTGGGATAATTGGGATGGGAGTGTCAGAGACAGTGTGATTGGCATAGGACAGAGCAGAATTTAGGGCTGTTATACATAGGGTCGCTATGAGTCGTAGGCGACTCGACGGCACATAACAACAACAACAACATCAGAAGGAGTCATCGCTGGAGAAAGAGAACATGTTTCATAAGGTAGAAGGAAAGAGAAAAACTCTTGAGCACAGAATCAATGAGCACAGTAGCTAAAACAACTGACACAGCAGATACCATGACAGTGGCACAGAATCGGGCAATACTTCATATGAGTTGGAGCTTACTTTATAGCACCTAACCAACAATGTTTATTAATAACTCAAACTAAAGGAATTGAGGAAGGTTTTTTTTCCCACTTGATTGCACCATCATCAAGAAAAAAGAAAAAAAAGTAATTAGCCAGTTGGCCAAATGTACTATTCCCACTCTATGGGATTACTGGGGGCTACTTTAAAGTCCTCTGAGGTAGAACGTCTTTGTTTTCCTAATTAGAGATGTTTAAGATCATTTGATCCACCTCCTTACTTACCCTCTTGGTGCTTAATATCTCCCATCTGTTCATCAAGTTGATCACTTCAATGGAGATCTCTAGGGAAAGAAAACACCTTTTTCATTTGGAGTTCTGAATTTTATGAGTTGAATGTGGAGGTAATAAAAATAATTTTAATTAATGAAGATGAGGTCATTATCGTTACTTGCATTATGAATCCCTCTCTCCCTGACTGGCCAGGTGTTTGATGGGCAATCACTTTACTACTCAAATCACCACAGTCAGGAAAGCCCTTCAATGAATGCAAATGCATCTTTCCTTGGTGTCTAAGGTAATACAGCAGGTAGTAAACAAATGTTCACAAAGTACTTGGAAAGAAATACTGGCACCATATAAATGTTATAGATTATTATTCATGACCGTTAAATCATGATAGATTAATTAGAAAGGGAGCAAAAACGTCCTCAAAAAGAGCCTCTTCTCCAAGTATACCAAAAAGGCAGCACTTTCCTGTGGCTGGTGACTGGGTGACATAAATAGTTATCATGCTTTGCTATTATCTGCAATGTTAGAGGTTCAAGGACATGCTGAAACGTCTCAGAAGAACAACCTGACTATCCTGTCGCAAAAATGAACTGTGTTACTATCAGTATAAAGTTCTAATAAGACACATAGGATGTTGCTATGAGTCAGAATTATCTCAATTTCAATTGAGTTTTCCTCTCTTATGGCTGATAAGTCAGTATCAGATTCCCTGCGCTTCACTCACATCCTCAACAGTGTTGTAGCTAAGTAAGGTGGAAATGCATATGATGAAAACAAAACACACAGACACACACACACACACACACACACGTTACTTCACACACAGTAGTAAGACAAAGAAAAAAATTTGAATGTTCTGACTTTGATCTGGGTCACAACTCTAGGGAGATACAAACACTATTTTTTTAACATAAATTATAAAAAGGAACAAAATATGTTCTGTTCTGGGACTGACTGCTCCAAATGTGTGCCTCCCATCTAAGAAACTCATTCCCATCCTACTTCTCTTCTCCTATGGATATCTCAAACTCAATCTGCTCACAACCAAGTTCTGGTCCTCTCCACATTAATCTACCCGTCCCACAATTTTCTCTGTCTCTAGTAACAGTATCTTTATCTTTCCAGTTGCCTTAGCAAAAAAATATTAAATTCATTCATGACTGTTTTTTTAAATACTGTAGCCCTTATTTAACTCTTCAGCAAAACTTCTTGACTTCATTTCAAAATATATCCTCAATCCTACAAGTTCTGACCATTTCTACTGATACTTTCTGATAAAACCAACATTTCCTCTTGCCTGGATTATAGAAATAGTCTTCTCATTGGTCTCTGCTTCCTTCCTTGCACCTTTCCTGTGAGTTTTTTCAAAAGCGAAATCATGACACTCTGGTGCTCTCAAACCTGAAATGATGCTTCACCGGAATTAAGCAAAAATGGGAAAGTCTAATAGGATGAGAATTTACCTCAAATGATATCATCATCCTCTCTAAACTCATCTCCAATAACATGCTCTTCTCTCCTCTCCCCTGGCCACAGTGGTCTCCTTGGTGCTCTTAAACCATGCCAAGAATACACGTGTTTCATAATCCCTGCACCTACTGTTCTCACCTCCCCCAGATACTCAGACTGTTTACTCACTCACTTTTTTCCCATCTATATATATATACAAAAGTTACCAACTTTACAAGCCAGAGTTTGCTCGTTCCAAAATTTCAAAACTTACTCTTATCCTCACAGCCCTTTATTCTTTCTCTGAAGTTTTCTTCTGGTTACTTGTTATCAACTGATATTATTTGTTTAGGAGTTTATTGCCTACCTCCTTAATCAGAATATAATCTACACAATGGCAGTAATTTTTACTCATTCTTCCCCTTTTACTCAATTCTGCCTTTTCATCCCTTACAGTAATGTCTGATATGTATAACAAATGCTGAATAAATATTGTTTGCCATTGACTTGTCCTTGAGAACCCCAGTTCCAGAATTATTGCACTAATAATCTGTACTAAAGAGCCACGTGGTACACTTAAGTAAAGTAACCAGAGATGGTTAGTCTCTTCTCCAACACTCAGATATATGACTTCTGGGCATGAAGATATTAAAGAGTAAAGTTGGAATTTTATTTTCCCTATGGTTATTAATATTGAACACTGGTCCTCTAATCATAAAATGCAAGGCTGGTTTTTACTTGCGAATCTGGCTAGAGGCGAAGAAATCAAACCAAGACACTTAGTTCACACTCTGGCGCCGTCCCTTGGATATGAGACAGTTTTGTTCTATAAATTAGACAATATATTTATGTGAAAATTCTACGTGAAAATTAAAACTGGCAGTTACTTGATGTTTAGAGGGAAAAAGGTCTCCTCTTCAGCAATCATTAAGATCTAGAGCGGCAGTAATTCCCTCTAATAAAGAATAATTCATGATTTTTTTAGAGCTGAGAAAATGATGATACACCTGAGCCTCAAATTTATAAAAAATGCATTCCCAGTTCTTTTTTAAAACTGCATCTTTATTTCCATTTTATAACTTCTCATTCAAAGCAAATCATAACAGAAAGTTCTTTACAGGAAGGCAATGGCTACAGAAGGAAAAGAAAAGTGATATTCTACATTGTAAGGGGAAAGAAGTGGGTTTTTAGTATTGCCTTGAAAGAATTTCTCAAGTGTGCCATTATAGTTGATTGAATAAACACCACAACTCCCAAATGTATGTAACCTTCTTTGGAAATTTAGCGGTGGGCATCAATGATCAAAGACTAGATGAGTTGTGGGATGACATCAAGTGTATCATCCATGGAGGGAGAAAAAGGTTATTACAAAGACAAAGGAGAAAGAAAAAACCCAAAATGGATATATGAAGAGACTAAAAAGTATACTAGAGCATCAAGGAGCCAAAACAAAGGGAAGAGATGTTGAAGTAGAAGAGTTGAACAGAAATGTTCAAAGGGCACTGGAGAAGACAAAGTGAAGTATAATATAAGGATATGGAAAGGGCTGAAGCTAAAGAATAAAAAAAGAACTGGTTCCGCATTTCTCAAACTGAAAGAACTGAATAACAAATTCAAGCCTCAAGTTGCAGGGATACTTTGGTCAAAATCTTGAATGATCCAGGAAATATCAAAAGAAGGTGGAGGGAATATAATACACTGTACCAAAAAGAACTGTCCACGCTGAAATATTTCAGGAACTACCATATGACCAAGGGCCAATGGTGATATAGGAAGAAATTGTAGCTGCTTTAAAGGGCATGGCAAAAAAAAAAAAAAATAAGATCCCAGACATTAATGGGATACCAGTTGACATGTTTCTGCTAACAGATACAGCCTGGACGTGCTGACCAGTCTATGCCAGGAAATTGGAGAACAACTGACTGGACAACTGACTTACAAAGATCCATATGTGTTCTCATTCCAAAGAAGGATGACACAGAAAAATGTGGAACTATTAATCAATAACACTAATAACATATATAAGCAGAATATTGCTGAAAATCATTCAAATATGCTAGAACAGTACATAGAGAATGATCAGAAGTTCAAGTAGGATTTAAAGAGATCCTAGGAACAGGACCATCATTGCCGATGTCAGATGGATTCTGAATGAAAGCAAAGAATAACAGAGGAATATATATTTGTCTTTTACCAACTATACAGAGGTATTTGACTACAAAGATAATAACTGGTTATAACTAACATTGAGAAGAAACAGAATCCCAGAACAATTAAATTGTGTTCATGAAAAACCTATGCTTAGACCAAGAAGTTGTTGTGCGAACAGATCAGGGAAACACTGCATGTGTAAAATCAGGAAAGGTGTGCATCAAGGTTGTATTCTTTCTCCAAAAGTATTAAATCTGTATGCTGAGCAAATCATTCAAGAGGATGGACTCTGTGCAGAAGAATGTGGCATCAGGATCGGTGGAAGACTCATCAATAACTTACATTATGCAGGTGACACAACCTTGCTAGCTTAAAAGTGAAGAGGACTTGAAACACTTGTTGCAGAAGATGAAAGACTATAGTATTCAATATGGATTACATCTCAACACCAATAAAACAAATATTCTCACCACTGGACAGATAGGTAACATCATAATAGAAGGAGAAAAAGATTGAAACTGTCAATAACTATTTTATTTGGATCCACAATCAACACCTTTCATACCAGCAGTCAGGAGATACATAGAACTGGGAAAGTCTGTAGTCTAGGGCATCTCTAAATTATTGAGGAGTAATGACTTCAGTTTGAGGACTAAGGTGTGTCTTATTTAGGCCATGGTCTTTTCAATAATTTGCTATGAATCTGAGAGCTGGACAATGAGTAAGGATGATAGAAGAAAAAAAATACACCTTTTTGCTGTAGTTTTGGAGAGAAGTAATAAATATCCCATTGACTGCCAAAAGGGAAAATATATGGAGAAGGTATAAGCTGCATGCTCCTTACAGACAAAAATGACAATGTTTTGCCTTGCATACTCTGACCATATTGCTAGGAAAAACTATTTTTTGAGAGGGATATTATACTTGGAAAGGTGGAGGGTCAGCAAAAAAAAGAAGACCCTGAACCAGATTGATTGGCACAGTGACTGCAGAAATGGGCTCAATTGTATCAGAGACAGTGAGTAAGGCACTGGATAGGACAGGTTTCAGATCTGTTGTTCTTTGAGTCGCTGTGAGTCATGATGACACCTAAAAACAATATTTGGAGATGTCTTTGCATATGTCATTCTTACTCATTGTCATCAAGCTAAAATCAACTCATAGTTGATCCTACATTGATTTTCCAAGACTATAAAGCTATGGGAGAAAATTTTCCATCTTTCTCCCATGGATTCCAACAACCAGAAAACTGGCACCTTTATATTAGCTGCACAACTCCATATGGACTACATCAACAAAGTCAGTAGGTTCCTTGTTGTTGAATACTGTCAAGTTAGAATCTGCCTATAGCTGATTGTCGAGCAGATTGTCAGAAGCAGTCAGACCATGGTTTTCACAATTACTTGCTATACATCAGAGAGCTGGACAATAACTAAGGATGTCAAAAGAAGGATCGATGCCTTTGAATTGTGGTGCTGAAGAAGAGTTATGGACAGCCAAGAAAACAAATGAGTCTGTCTTGGAGAGGGTAAAACCAGGTATCGCATCAGAGGCTAAAATTTTAAAGCTTTTCTCACATAGTTTGGGCATGTGGCCAGGAGGGACCGGTCTTTGAAAAGGAACATCATATTTAGTAGGGTAGAGGGACAGCACAGGAGAGGAAGACCTCGGATGGCATAGAGTGATACAGTAACTGGGGCAACGGGAGTAGGTGTGTCAAAGTCAATGAGACTTGCTCAGGACAGGGCAGGCTTCAGAGCTGTTGTACCTAGGGTCACTATGAGTTGCAGGTGACTCAATGGCACTTAACAGCAACAACAGCAAATCACGTAAGAGGAGATTGTCCATCCTTCTCTGTCTCCCACAGAACACCTGGTGATGTTGAACCCCATTCCTTTGGGTTGACAGCCCAACTCCATATCGTAAGTCACTAGAGCTTCATGTATAAGTTATTGCTATTGTTGTGCACCATAGGGTTAGAACAGACCCATAGCTCACCCGCTGTAGGGTTAATTGCACAGGAGAAGATTGCCCATCCTTCTCCTGCAAAGCACCTGGTGGCCTTGAACCACATGCCTTCAGGATTACAGTGCAGCTTCTTAACACTAGGCCACCAGAGCATCCAGTATAAAAAACAATAAAATTAAATCACAGGATTTTAATGAGTCCTAAATTCAGCGACTAGTGCCTTCATAAGAATGCCATGTGAAGACCCAAAAGGGGGAAAATATTTATCAAGGGAGTCTTCAAGTCTAAGAAGGAAGGATTTTCCTCTTAAAAAGGAGCATGGCCCTGTGAACACTTTGGTGTCTGATTTCTAACCTCCAAAACTATGAGCAGTAAATTACTGGAGTGTTAAATCGGTGCAATCTATCGTACTTTGTTAATACTAACCCTAGGAAACAAACATACCCAACCTTATCTTAGATTGCTATGGCTATTATAATAAAATACTCCAGTCAGTAGTTTTAAAGAATCAAAATTTTTTGGCTCACTATTTTAGAGGCAAGAAGTGTGAATTTAGAGCATCAGCAGAGCTATTTTCTCTTTCTCAACCTCAATCTGTCTTGACTCTACAAGATCTTTTCTTATCTCTTTCAGAGTCTGATAGTCCCAAGAGATTTCTGGCATTCCATGGCTTAAAGATATATTTTCACAAGATATCTGCTTTGTATGTGTATGTGTACTTTGTTTTACAAGATATCACTTAGTGGCATAAGTACCAAAACCTGTGCTACTACAGTGTGACTTAATGACTAACATCTTCAAAGAAAGATCTTTTCTCCCCACATGTGGTCATATTGATAATAACAGTGGTTAAGACTTCAAGATATTTTTGGTTTGCAACCAAATTCAATCCATAATAAGAACCCAGAATATGCTAATATTTAATTTTTTCTAAAAAATTTATTTTACTTTGGAGAATACATACAGAAAAAAAAACCTCAATTCAAATTTCTACATGTATAATTCAGTGGCAACACTGATGTTCTTTGAGGTGTGCAACCATCTTCACTCTCCATTTCTAAACTATTACTCTCCAACTTACATAAACACACTTTCCCCAAAGATTCGTATCTAATCTTTCAAGGGACTGTTAGCTGTTTGATCTCATATAAATAGATCATGAAAGAGCATATGTTAGAACCAGACATTCTTTTCTACTTAAGCAAAACTATTGTTTGGTTTTAAGAAGACTTAAAAGTAATAATTTTGGGTTTAGGAGTGTTTTACTTTTTTAGAATTACTTTTCTTTTATAATGTTTTCCATATGAACTTCATATGCATTGTGTTTCATTTATATACATTTAGTTTCACACATTCATCATTCCATTGTGTTTAATATGATCATTCTCATACATTGTGTTATTCACAAATGTAAGAAAATGGAAACAGCTCATATGGCCCTCAGCAAATTAATAGATTGAGAAACTGTGGTACATTGACTTGATGAAGTACTATGCAGCTCTCAGATGCAAAGATTTTTAAAAGTAATATACAACATCAGAGAGGCTTGAGAGAATTATACTGAGTAAACTACCTCAGTCTCCTAATGACATAAACTGCATGAGACCATTATATATATATTTTTTATTTTTAATAGAAGGATATCTAGTAAGATGTGTATAAAAGTCCAAAGAAGGAGAAGGTTTAAGGGGGGCGGGGGATATCATGATGTTACAGAGTTTGGTGGGTAGAGAAAGGGGGTGAAGGAATTAAGAAAGATCCAGTGGAGACCTGAGAAGACGGGGTAATAGGGGCATACATCATGATGGCTAAAGTTTTAGAGATAATCTTGTTAGATGACATCAAGTGGGATCCAACTCAGAGTCACCTCCTGTAAACCAGTAGGAAATCCTGCCTGGTCCCTTAAAATCTCTGTCCTTAAAATCTCTATTGTGTTTAGGCTTATTTTTGCACTCATTATATAAGAAGTAGCTCTTCTCCAGTCATATTTTGAATGTCTCCCCACCTGAGGGTCTCATATTTTGGCATTTTTATCAAACAATGTGCTGCTGATATCAATAGAATTTTCAATGGCTCATTATTTCTGAAGTGGATGGTCAACTCTACTATCTAGTCTGCCTTACACTGGGGACAATAACTCTCACTACTACAGCAACATGCAAGTGACCATAGGACAACAAACTGACAGACAAGTGGTGAAAAATTATTTAAGGACAACTCCAGAAAACTGGATTTCCATGTTATTGGGTTTTTTTGTTATGTACAGTCAAGTCACCTGCAATTCACAGTCACCCTATGTACAACAGCCCTAAACCCTGCTCTTATCCTGTGCCAATCTCACTGTCTCTGACACACCCACTCTGATTACTCCAGTCACTGAATCCATCCATGTCATCGAAGGTCTTCCTCTCCTGCACTGTCCCTCCACCTTCCCAAGCATGATGTCCATCTCCAAGGACTGGTCCCTTCTTGCAACATTTCCAAAGTATGTCAGACGAAGCTTCAGAATCTTTGCCTCCAAGGAGCAGCCTGGTTTCACCCTCTCCAGGATGAGAAGTTCAACTTCTTTTCTTCATGTTGTCCCTTTTGGTCAGGATTCTTCCATAAATTCTTTTTAAAAATGCTCAGTAATGGTTGTTGTTGTTGTTGTTATGTACCATCTAGTCACTTGCAACTCATAACAACCCTATGTACAACAGCCCTAAACCCTGCTCTATCCTACGCCAACCACACTGCCTCTGACACACCCATCCCTGATTACCCCAGTCACTGAATCAATCTACCTCATAGAGGGTCTTCCCCTTTTGTGCCGTCCCTCCATCCTCCCAAGCATGATGTCCCTTTCTAATGACCTCTCCCTCCTTAGTTTGTCAGACGAAGCCCCAGAATCCTTGCCTCCAAGGAGCAGCCTGGTTTAACCCTCTCTAGGTTGAATCTGTTTGTTTTCTTGGCAGTCCATGGTACATTCAATGCTCTTCTCTAGTACTACAGCTCAAAGGCATCAATTCTCCTTCTATCCTCCTTAGTCATTGTCCAACTCTCTGATGCATAACAAGTGATTGCAAAGACCATAGCCTGTATTAGACGCATCTTAGTCTCCAGAGTGACACCATTGCTCTTCAGTACCATGGGGAGGTCCCTAACAGCAGACCAGAGACAAAGAGATCAGCAAGCCGAGTAGGGGAAGACAGTAGGTGCACGTGGGCAGAAGCGGGGGCCAAACAATAGAGAAGCAACTTGCTGGAAAAGCGTTACTATGCCTACAAGTACAAAAGGCCAGAGGCTGCACCAAGTTTGTTCCAAGGCTGTGCAGACTGGAGACAGATCAGTAATGGTAGCGAGGCAATATCCAGTTATCCTAATCTTGTGGCAGAGGGACCAGCTGGTTTTGGACACATTACATTTTTCTCTCCTTCTTTTCATGACTTGGGCAACTCTGGTGTCTTAGTGGTAATGAATTGAGTTGACAGTGCAAAGGTGCACAATTTGAATCTAACAGCTGCTCCATGAGAAAAAGATGAGCAATCTCCTCCTGCATTATCTACTACCTTTGAAAATCCACTGGAAGGTCAACTATGGATGGGTTCTGACAACAACACCACAATTTCTGACTTTCTTTCTTGCTGTTATTCCAGAAGAATAGAGCCAAATTGTGTACCAATAATCCAGTTTTAACTGTTGGCAGACACACTTCCCTTTCTTTCTATGTATTACCTATTCCCCCGATTGTTGTGGTTGTTGTGTGCCATCAAGTCACCTATGACTCTTAGCAATCCTATGCACAATAACTCTGAGCCACTCTCACTTTCTCTGACACATCTGCGCCTATTACCCCATTCACTGTGTCAATCCATCTCATCCAAGGTCTTACTCTCCTGCATTTTCCTCCACCTTTCCATGATTATCCTTCTCTAAGAATTGGTCCCTCCTAGCAACACACTCAAAGTATGTAAGAGGGAACTTCAAAATCCTTAACTCCGTAGGACAATTTGGTTTCATCCTCAATGCTCATCTCCAGTACCACAAATCAAAGCCATCAATTCTTCTCCTTTCATCCTTTTTCAATGTCCAGCCCTCTGATGCATAGCAAGTAATGGCAGAGACCATGGCTTGGATCAGGCACATCTTAGTCTCTAGACTGACATCTTTACTCTGCAGCCTCTGTAGAGGGCCTTGGCAGCAGATATATCTAATGCAATTTGTCTTTTGATTTCCTGACTGCTGGTGACAAGAGTGTTTGATTGTGGAGCTGAGTAAGCAGAACGTGTTAACAATCTCAATTTCTTCTCCATCTATCATAGTGTTGTCAATTAGCCCAGTGGTTAGATCTTTGTTTTCTTGATGATGTGCTTCATTCCATATTAAAGATTACACAGTCCCTGACTATCTGCAGCAGACTCTTCAAGTTCTCCTCAGTTTTGGCAAGCCAGGTTGTGTTGTCTGCATATTTCAAGTCGTTGATAAGTCTTCCTCCAATTCTGATACCACATTCCTCCATTCCTCCTCCAGCCTTTCAAATGATCTGTTCCATGTACAGATTTAAAGATATGGAGATAGGACGCATTCCTAAAGTACACCTTTTATGACTTGGAACCATGCAGTTTTTCCTTGCTCTATTCTGACAACTGCTTCCTGGTCCAAGTGTAGATTTCACATAAGCACAATTAAGTGTTCTGGGATCCTCATTCTTCTCAAGGTTAGTCACAATTGTTGTGATCTACACAGTCAAAAGTCTTTTCATAGTCAATGAAACACATATAGACATTCTTCTGATACTCTCTGCTTTCTGCTAAGATTCGTCTGACATTGGCTATAACATCCTTAATGTCACAGCTTCTTCTTCATTTGCACATCTGGCAGTTCTTTGTCGATGTACTGTTCCAATTGTTTTGGATAATCTTCAGTAGGAACTTGCTTGCATGTGATAGTGATATTGTTCAAAAATTTCCACACTCTGTCAGATCACCTTTTTTCGAAATGGGAATAAATATTTATCTCTTCCAGTCAGTTGGCCAGGTAGTTTGTCCTCCAGATTTCTTGGCACAACCTAGTGAGCATGTCCAGGGCTGCATCTGTTTATTGAAATACGTTAATTGGTATTCTATCAAATCCTGGGGCATCATTTTTCCTTAAAAGCAGCTTGCACATCTTCTACCACCATTGCCTGTTGCAGACCAAGGGTCCCAAAGAATGGAATAATTTTATAATTATTAATAATGACACAAACATCCAGGAATGTGATAGAGCAGAGAGCATAAAACAAGGGATCAGCAGTTGTCGACTGAAGACCCCAAGTCATGTTTCTCTGTGTATTTATTGATAATTATCAGGAAGTAAATCACAAAGATAATTCAATGCAAATGAAGCCAAGCTCTTTCTATTGAAAACCTTCTGCTTGACTCAGGAAGGAGGGGTTCACAAATGCAAGAATTTGGTTTACCCTAAACTATTAACCTTGCTGCCTCAGGGTGAATTTTAGCTCAGGAAGTAACACTCCTTCCGTAGGGGGCCCCTTGCTGTCTCCTGTCTTGCAGGGAACAAACAGCTCATTTTCTAGGATCTGCCACAAGAGAAATCCTAATTTATAAATCTGTAATTCCTTCAATTCCTGAACAAGGGTTTTCATATAATATTTGGTATAAAGTTTGGCTTCCCATAATTGCCTCTTGATCATATGCTGTTTCATAAGATTCTTCTGGGTCAAAAGCTTATTTTTGGTACAATGAATCTGTGTACTCCTTTTGATGCTTCCTGGATCATTTAATATTCTGCCTATAGAATCCGTAAGAGTTGCAACTTGAGGCTTCAATTTGTTCTTCAGTTCCTTCAGCTTAAGAATTGCTGAGTGAGTTTGTCCATTTTTATTTTCTGACCCAGCTCTCTGTATATTTCATTATAATACTTTGCCTCTCCAAGCTGCCATTTAAAATCTTCTGTTCAGCTCCTTGACTCGCTGACTTTTCCCCTTTGCTTTAGCTTCTCAACACTCTACTGCAATATTCAGAATTCTTCTGGCATCCATCTTGGTCTTTTTCATCTCTTCTCTCTTTGCAATAACCTTTTGCATTCATCATGGATGATATTTTTTTATACCCTCACACATCTCACTTAGTCTTCTCTCATTAGTGTATAAAAACTGAAATATATTATTGAGATAGTCTTTAATTTCAGGTGGGATAGACTCAAGGTCAAATATTGGTTCTTGTGGATTTTATTTCATTTTCTATAGCTTCGGTTTGAATTTTCATATGAGTAGTTGATGGTCTGTTCTACAGTCAGCACTTAGCCTGTTTTGCATACCTGACATTGAACTGATTCTTTCTACAGATATAATCAGTCTAATTCCTGGGTAAACCATCAGGTGAGGTCCATGTGTATCATCATCATTTGTCTTTCTTATAAAAGGTATTTGTAATGAATCAGTGATTTCACTGATGGCACAAAATTCAATCATTCTATCTCCAGCCTCATTTCTCTCATCATGTACATGTTTTTCAACTACTGATTTTACTTCCTTGCTTCCAAATTTTACCTTCTAGTGACCCATTAATGTTAATGTATCTTGGTTGCATGTTCAATTTCTAACTGCAAAAGTTGGTAGAAATCTTCTGTTCCTCCTGTTTTGCTGTGGTTATTGGTGCATATATTTGAATTATAGTGGTATTAACAGGTTTTTCTTGTAGGTTTATTAATATTAGCTGTCACTCACAAACTGTATTTCGGGATGGATCTAAAAATGCTCTTTTAATTATTTTTTCAAAATTTTGTGTATGTGTTTACTTTCACATTTTTAAAAAATTGTATACTGGTTTGTTTACAAAGCTCATATACATTGTTTTTCACACCACATCTTTTCCATTTCTGTCATCTCCACCTCCCTCCATCATAGGCTCGCACAGTTCGATGGGTGGAGAAATGATCTTTTTGACTGAATGGAACCCAAAGACCCACAAGCCACCCAGATAAGAATCCAGGGAGCCTCTCCCTGACTGGAACAGAACCCCTCCCCCAGAATCCCCTCCCAGGACTCCTCCCCGAGGACCACATACCCACCAGTCCTGGTGCTCTACCCACCCACCCAGGAACTGCTCAGCATGCCAACAACACTGGAGAGGAAAGTGATGAGGAGATAGAAGAGACCAAAGACCCAAGACATCATATCTGGTTAGCTGTGGGGAGCGAGGAGAGAGGTGCAGCCAGGCAAGGTGAGGGAAATGAGAGGGGTGCTGATGGAGCTGGACATCAGAGGTTCGGGCTTGGAAGAGAAGGGCGGGGCGGTCTGCGCCAAAGGGAGAGGCAATACTGAATCTGTTAGCTATGTAATGGGGAAAGATCTTTCTTCTAATTTTTGGGATAGACTATTTGTCTGTCAGATAGTGCTCTAAAGCTAAGCATACAAAGTAAAACAGACTAGGTTGTTGTTGTTGTTATGTGCCGTCGAGTTGCTTGTGACTCATAGCGACCCTATGTACAACAAGCCCTAAACTCTGCTCTGTCCTGTGCCAATCGCACTGCCTCTGACACTCCCATCCCGATTACCCCAGTGACTTAATCAATCCACCTCATAGAGGGCCTTCCCCTCCTGCATTGTCTCTCCACCCTCCCAAGCATGATTTCCTTCTCCAAGGACCGGTCTCTCCTCACAACATGTCCAAAGTATGTTAGACGGAGTCTCAGAATCCTTGCCTCAAAGGAGCCACCAGGTTTAACCCTTTTCAGGACGAATCTGTTTGTTTTCCTAGCAGTCCATGGTATTCTCAATACTCTTCTCCAGCACCACAGCTCAAAGGCATCAGTTCTCCTTCTATCCTCCTTAGTCATTGTCCAACTCTCTGATGCATAAGAAGTGATTGAGAAGACCATGGGATTGACCATCCCTTTCCGAAATAATAGGCCTTTGCAAACCCTACGAACAATAGAGCACACTTAGATTAGGAGATATGGCAGAGGAGGCTGAGTCCGCATATTGGAAAGCACAAAGGAGGAGGAACAGTTGCAAGCAGACCCTAGTAGACCCAAGCTAGAATGTGAGAAGTGTGATTGTAGGAAAATTAGACATTGTTAAGGAAGAAATGGAACAATAATAATTCACCAATACTAGAATATAAATACCCAAAGATTAGGGTTTATCTCTCAGGTTTACCAATGAATTCACAGTTACTAGAATGCCACCTGACAAAGGGTAGAATCTGGAAAAAAAATATTTGCTGAGTGAATAAATTGATTACTTAAATAAATTGGGGGTTTTTTTCTCTCTCATACAATGTCACTGTGAGATGTATATTTACAACTCTTGCCAATTAATAAATTAATCTTAAAAACTAAAGAGATTTGAGGGGAAATACATGCTTTTGTAAATTCTAAGTTCCTCACACTAACATTAACGTCCTAAGGAAGATAGTCTTTTTACTGTAATCCCACATCTTTCCCCTCCCCAACTCCCACTACAAAAAATGAAATGTACATATCTGTGGTTTCTATTTGCTGGTGACATTTAGTTTTAATTCAAACTAGCCTTCACAAATTCTGGTGCTGTGCACAACATCTTAAATGTCTCTATTCTTTATTCAAAATCATCCCTCTCATTCGCAGAATTGTAGTAAATAGATCTTTTAAAGGAGAAATAAAACTATTTCAACAACAGGCCTATTTCAGTAGTTTTCCAAAAGGTATTTCTTTCATTCCCTTGGCTAGAATTTTCATTTTATGCTTGGAAAGTTGTGTTACATATACATGTATTTTAGTCTAATTTGATGTGGCTTTTTTTTGCTATTATTTTTATTGTTGATTCTGGCTTTTCTATTTTCCACTTCAGTATGTTTGCAAAAGCAAACTTCATATTTCTCTTATTCTTCAATTTTTGAGTCTCTGCTATTGTATCTGTGTGCTCCTTAAAAGAAAAAAAATACTCAGGATACTGTATGATTCATAGTTTCCCCAATGAAAAAAATCGAATTTATAGATCAGAATTTTTACAGCACATAATAATCTCAAATAACCTTTCATTTTTCTACACAACTTTAAGGAGTGACTTACATCCATAAAAACAGTTCTTCATCTTTCTTCTCACCAACTGAACTAAATACCCTAACCAGGGGTCCTTAGAGTTATCATCCAACCAGAGACAATCCCAGAGTATTCTCACAAAGTTGGTGGCATTACAAGACAAGGAAGTTCCATCATACCATGTTTACAGTTCCTCCCTAACAGTCAATCTTGACAACTCCTCCCACTACCCACAAGTTCCACAATTATTTTAGAACTCCAGAGGAATTTAAAGTTGTTAACTTCATTTATCCTAGCGAAATAATCAGAACTGTGCACAGAACATGTACATGGGACCTGTGGTAGCATAATTTTATCATAATAGCATAAATAAATGCAAAGACATGTTCTACTGGGAGAGAAAGGGGCACTTGGAAGAGTGAAGTAGAGCAAAACTGTTTAATGCTATGAGAAATCTTGGAGTGACACAGTAACTGGGGAGAGGTGTGTTGGAGTCAATGAGACTAGATCAGGATAGGGCAGGGTTCAGAGTTATTGTACATAGGGTCACTAAGAGTCACAAGTAACTCAGTGGCACATAACAAGAAGAAGAAAATAAATATGCATTTTTCTTATTTTTCCTTTATATTTTTAAATTCTTTCAAGAAGCATGGATCATATAGGTAAAAAAAACCCTTCAAAACCTCTCAAACCTTTCTGTGTGTTTGTGTGTATTTAATTTATAGCCCTCCAATCTGAACTGAAAGTTGGACAATTAATAAGGATAATAAGAGACATATTGTAAAGTCATGGTATTGGAGAAGAATATTGAATATCTTATAGACTGCAAAAAGAACAAATAAAGTGTCTTGGAGAAAGTACAGCCATTATTTTTTTAGAGGCAAGAATAATGAAACTTCATCTCTCATACTTTGGGCTTGTTGTTAGGAGGGCTCAGTCGCTAGGAAAAAAAAGCATCATGCTAAGAAAGGTAAAAGGTCAGCAAGAAAGGAAGACTCTCGACAAGATGAATGGACACAGTGATTATAGCAATGGCCTCGAGTATAGCATGCTGGTGAGCATGGCGCAGGATATGGTAAGGTTCAGCTCCGTTGTGCATAGGGTCACTATGAGTCATGGTTGACTCAAGGGCACTTAACAGCAACAACAATTTGAACTGTTTCCTCACCCACCCCCTTGACTATCAGACTAGGAGAACAAAGTGTCAACCTAAAGGCTTTGAGAGATCTTAGATTATAGGGTAAAAATTCAACCTTAAAAGACCAGTTACTAATTTGCAATAAATACAAAAATGGGAACCAGATTACAAATACTTATCTGATGCCACTAAATGTATCTTTTTATAATCTTCACTCGTTGTTTCTTTTCAGAAACGATGGTGAAACCTGAAATTTCTTACTGATTACATTTTCCATTTAATATGATAATTGACTATATTTATCATTAACACAATCAATGACTATTTTTACAGAAGGTATAAATCAATATTTAGTGGATATAAGTGTTTGTAGTTTCTTTTCTTACAATTTTATCTAAAGCCCTCATTTCCAATTCTGAAAAATACATTTATTACTGATAATAATTGAACCACTGGATACATTAACTGCTGTTGTGTTGTTTTCTTTTCAGTTATAACCTACATACATTTCTATAATGTTGACTTGTGAGCATGCTAAAAGATTTTTGCATTCTGTTCTGTAAATTTAATTTTACAGTTGGAATCCTTACTTTAAACTATTACATGTTTTCCATTCAAAGATAATATTATTTTATCAAGCTTTTGATTGGAGACAACTTTCCACCAAAGTATAAACCTTAAAAGTAAATAAAGCTATTAAAATTAATTATACCAAATTGCTTGAGAAAGGTAAACAGCAAACCCAGGGCAAAGTGCTAAAAATTTTAGAGGGTTAATTATCAAGCTATCTAGTAAAAGCTGCTAAAAATCAATAATCACTCAGCTTCACTTCTATGATGATGTTAGAAATAACATTCAAATTTTTTATATAAGGAAAAATTTTATGGAAAGCTGGTCTATACTAATCTTTTAAACCTATTACCAACATTTAATGCATCATAATCCTAGCTAAGTGG
>NW_006399990.1:2532347-2532817 GCF_000299155.1 Elephantulus edwardii | reverse complement strand
TTACCCATGGTGGACAGTGTTTAGTGGACCTTCCCAATTAAAACAAGCTTGAAAGCAGGAGTAGCACCCACTTCCAAAATGACTTGCCTCTGGGGAACTCTATGAACAGTACTCAAGTCTTTTGTTCATAGGGTTGCTATGAGTTGTCTGCGACTCTATTTGTTATTTATATATATTTGCTATTTATATATATTTGTTAGTTATATATATTTGTTAGTTATATATAATTGTTGTCGATTGTGTTCAAGTAGAGAACAACTCATAGCAACCCTATGAACAAAAAGCCTGAAGCCCTTCTACAACCGTCAATATTTATCAAAGTTCATAGAGTTTCTGGAGGTATGTTGTTTAGGAATTGGATACCACCACTCCTGCTTCCAAACATATGTATATATTTGCCATATCCACATTCTTAATATGTATAATTGCCATTTCCCACAATATCAAGGGTATCATCCAGGAAGAGTGCA
>NW_006399990.1:2522065-2532247 GCF_000299155.1 Elephantulus edwardii | reverse complement strand
ATATTTCTTCTAACAACAGTATTTTCTGAAAGGGTCCCTGCCAGGCAGTGACACCATTCATTTACTAAATATTGCCTTGGGATCTAGCCATGCGTGACGCACATTAACACAGATGGGAGCTTCACAGTCATATCCAAGGTCCGTGGAACAAATAGAGTAAATCATTACTGGTTCTTCTCTTCTCATATCTCTTTAACATAGATTATAAAAAGAATGTTAAACTAGTCTGTGATTCCATCCTTTTCTCAATTACTAAATACCACTAACTTCATTATTTTCAGAGTTTAATTTTTCCCTCTGAGCCTGGGTAACATTTACCCTCATAAGTTCACAAAAGAAAATCTACACCTACAGCCATTATCTTAAGGAAATTTTTGATCAGTTTCTTGTTGCTTCTTAACTATTGTATTGACAAATTGCAAGAAATTTTTAAAAAGTGCAAGAAAAAGAAATCTGATCGTTATAGGAGCCATTCCATTAGTATATAAATCCTAAACCCATATTTTCAGGTACCAAAAACAGTTGGATCATAATAGCAGTCTGTCATTACATTGTCAGTGCAAATACTACTCACCCAGATAATTATGTCCTCTTAAGCTAAGTTTGTCCTGGAGAGGGTGAAGCCAGAATGCTCCTTACAGTCAAGGATTCTGAAGCTTCGTCTGACATACTTTGGGCATGTTGCAAGGAGGAACTGATCCTTGGAGAGGGACATCATATTTGGGAGAGTGGAGGGATGGCACAGGAGAGGAAGACCATCGATGAGATGGATCAATTCTGTGACTGGAGTGGTGGGAATGAGTGTGTTTGAGATGGTGAGGTTGGCACAGGATACAATGGCGTTTAGGGCTGTTGTACATAGGGTCGCTATGAGTCGCTAGCAACTCGATGGCACATAACAACAACAAGCTAACGAAACATTTCGGTAAGCACTTTTTTCTAAACCTCCAATAGGTTACAGCCTGTCTATTCAAGGAATACATCAAAATCACTAAATTCAAAGACATCTTATTGTTTGTGCCATCAGTGGACTAAGATGTTTCGTGACCCTTGCATGGTAGATATGACGTCTTGCCCCATCCTCACAATCTCCAGCACGCTGACACATAGTGATATAGTCAAGATGTCAATCTATCCCATTAAGGGTCTTTCTTTCCTTTTTGCTAACCCCTCTACCTTTTCCAGTATAATGTATTTTTCCAAGGATTGAGAGGAGACTTGTGAGGCTTCCTATAGAAAATCAAAGACTACATCCTTCAATATTTTTATCTCAACGTCAAGAAAACAAAAATCCTCCCCACTGAGTAAATAGGAAATATGACATTAAATGGAGAGAAGATTGAAGTTGTTAATGATTTCCTCTTACTTGGATCCATTAAAAAAAAACTCTTAGTAACCAGAAGTCAAGAAATCAAAAGATGTGCTGTATTGGAGAAATCTGCTGTCAGGGACCTCTCCAGAGTCTGCTGAGGAGCAGTGACATCAGTTTAAAAACTAAGGTGGGCCTGATTCATGCCACAGTCTTTTCATTTACTCCTTATGCATATAAAAGTTGAACTATAATTGATGCCTTTGTGTTGTAGTGTTGGAGAAGAGTAGTGAATAGCCTATGGACTGCAAAAAGAGCAACAATGTATTGGAGAAAAAGCAGCCAGGATAGGGAGAGGCCAACCCTAAAGGTGAGTGGTCAGCAGAAGAGAGAAAGACCCTCAATAAGATCCACTGACACAGCTACAGTAGCAATTGGCTCTAATATATTAGAGGTAGGGAGGACAGCACAGGGTAGAGAAGGGTTCACATATGTTGTTCAAAGGATCACTATGAGTCGTAGCCAACTTGATAGCATCTACCAACTTCAATAACAATAACTATAGTGTGTCCAAGGAAGGTGAGATGAAGTTTCACCATCTTTGGCTCTAAGAAGCCTCTTGGTTACACTTCTTCCAAAACAGGCATCTTTGTTCTTTTGGCATACATGCAAACTTTTGCGACATGCAACACTTCTGTCAACACCACAGTTCAAATTCATCTTTGGTCTTTCTGTTGTTCAACTTTCAGATGCATAGCAATTGAAAATGAAATGACGTGTGTCCCTATTTATTAATCAGAGAAGATAACCCACTGCTGTCAAGTTGATTTTGACTCAGAATAACCCTCCATCCATCCATAGGCTCAGGCTATAAATATTTACAGAAGAAGGCTACCCATCTTTCTCCAGCAGAGTTGTTGGTAGATTCAACGTGTCAATCTTTCAGCTAGCAGCCCAATAATATTGGACACTATACCACCAGAGCTCCTTACATGGAGAAGATATAGATTGTCTATTCAAAAAATAAACAACTGATTAGTATATTTGTGATCCTATTCTGTGTTAGAACAAACACAAGAATACACACTAAAATAGAATGAAGATTTTCTCTGAGTGTAAGATTATAGGTGGCATATTTCTTTCTTCTTACCTAGCAGTATTTTCTACAAAGATAAAAAAAAGTCCATATACTAAAAAGCTTGAGGGGAAATGTTTGCAAGTCACGCAAACAAGTTCAGAGCAAAAGAGACAAAGACAGACAGACATTTCTGGTGAATATCAGATACATAGATGCCACTTGGCATAAATAATGGCTTAATTGATTAAGAATAAATTCACAATTTCACCATCAGCTGGCAACTTCCAGGACGCAGACAGTTAAATGTTAGAAAGCCAGAATGTCTTTGCCATCTTTTGTACTGAGCTGCAGACTTACTTCAATTTCCTTACCCACATGTCCTCCATTAATTGCCTTTTCAATGGATTACTAATAAGTTTTTGATGTTAAGCAAACATCAATGCTCCTATTAAAGTGAGACCAAACACTGTGACTATTTGTTTAATAACACAGTCTGAATGAAGGACGAAGTTCAATTAGCACTGGAGCTGGTACAGGCTTCATTAGGAAAGAGAGGCAATTAAAAAGTGGAAGGCTACAGGGGGCACTGATGTGCACATCATGCAGCCAGTGGAAAAGGACAAGGGACACAGAGTTCCTTTGGACAAAAAAAAATGCAACCTGAAGGCTTCAGACAAAAACAAGGATCATTAGCCCAAAATTAAGCACCCTAATAGGGTGATTCTTATCCAGCTCACTCAAGAAAAAAATATGAGGCCAGATCACGTAATCTAAGTAAACTGCAGGGTGTCAGAACAATTGGAAGGTACAGGAATTATCTGCCCAGCAGAACTTCATTTAGCACAGAGCTTGGTTCATAGACACTGTTCAATGGATGCTACAGAGCACTGTCTGGGGAGTCAGAGGACACACCTGTATCATTAACTAGCTGTGAAACCTTGAATAAGTCTCACCACCTCACGTAGGCCTTTGGTAAAATTAAGGGATTAAAGAAGTAATTTCCAGTTGTAACATCCCATAGTTTTATGATTACCATGCCTCTTTATTATCATTGTTCTCTTAACGATCCAGGAGATAATGCAAGCTATAAATAGCCTAGTGATTAGCAGTAACAACTTTATTTCATAAGAGGTGATGCTAAGGCTAAGTAAAATACACAAAGGCTTAGGTAAGTCTTTTTTAAACATGCATGCAAGCAGGGGCTTCATACACTGAAATCATGACTAAAATCCTATAATTTCTCTAAGGTATTCCAATTTCAAACTTACATCCTAGAAATTTTAAACCCAAATGTTCCATCAGATATTTTTTTTCCTTTTCTTTGCACTTCTTTGTCTGATAAGTATTTACAACTTGGTGCCAGAAATTCAGAGAGAAATAAATGTGACTAAAAGATGAAGAGGAGACTCTTTCATCTATTCAGTTGTTTAATGACAACCCAGTCATGCCCCAAAGTCGCTCCTGAAATCGCTGCCTTGTGAAGCAGTCCATGGGGATCTGACCAGCTGCCTGGTGCAGAATCTTCCTGAAGAGTTTGAGAAGGATGCAAATGCTAGCAAGGCTTACACAGCCAAACAGCAGGTGGGCGCATGGAAGCCTTTTGAAGAAGGGCATGAGAATACTAAAATAAAGCAGGCTTATGGGAGAAAGAAGTGTAATAACTGAGGATTTGAAAAGAAACAGTCATTCACTCCAGTACAAAAGTAAGTAATTCACTTCTGGAAACTTATTCTAGGGAGATATTTAGTCATATGAACAAAGATTCATAAAATAAATATGCCAAAGTAACATTGAATAGGTCTAAAGGAGAAAAGAGTGTAAATTGGAGAATATCCAAGGCTTCTAAGCAGTAGATACAACAAATGCAACAAAAGAGAAAACATGTTTTTATAAGCAAGAAATAGCAAAGATTTCCATTTGACTAGTGTGAGGAGAATAAAGGAGAGTGGCTGAGGGTAAATTCAGTAAAGGAGCAGGGTCCTGGCTCGGGAGGCTCTAAAAGGCCATAGCAAACACATTGGATTTTGCTGAGTTCAATGGGGAGTCATTGGAGAGTTTTAAGTAGAGTGGTTTTTATTTGATTGAGGTTTTAAAGGTCACTCTTGGATGCAGTTGGGAAGTAGAAATGCTAGCAAGAAGATGATGACAATAATCCAAACAAATGGCGTGGCTTGGACCAAATTGTGGTGGTAAGAGAGGCTGATACAGGGCCAATAATTGCATGTGTTTGAAAAGTAGAATCAACAAGATTTGCTGGTGTATTGAATATGAGGCAGTAATTAAAATGAGACACCAAAGATAAAGGCACAGTTATGAATTTGAAAAGGAAAAATGAAATTGGCATTTCTAGAGATAGGAAAAACCAAGATAATCTATTACTATTTGATTTCCTATTTTCCCATGATTACAGAAAATTTAACCTCCGTTAATTGTGAAATAGCTAAACAGATTATGGTATAACCATACTCTTGAAACAATACATTAATAGAAAAACACACAGCCTTCAATGGATAAGCATTCATCATATGTGATTAAGTAAGCAAAATGCTGTTGAAAATGATTCAAAATAGAACCATACATTGACAGGGAACTACCAAAAGTTTAAGCTGGATCTAATGTCAGACAGATACTGGTTGATAGCAGAGAACACCAAAAGAATGTTTATTTATGCTTTATTGACTATGCGAAGACATTTGACTATGTGGTTCATAATAAATTATGGCTAACCTTGAGAAGAATGGGGATTCCAGAACACTTTATTGTGCTCATATGAAACCTATGGCCAGAACAAGAAGCTGTTGTCCAAAAGAAGCAAGGGAACACTGCATGGTTTAAAATCAGGAAAGGTATGTGTCAGGGCTGTATTCTTTCTCCATACTTATAAATCTGTATGCTGAGCAAATAATTTGCAAAGCCAGACTCTACAAAGAAGAATGTGACATTAGAATCGGAGTAAGTCATAAACAGCCTACGTTACGCAGATAGCACAACTTTGCTTGTTGTAGAGATCAAATCTTTGATATGGAGTAAATCTCAACTTAAAAAAAAAAACAACAACCCAAATAAAAAAAGCAAAAGTCTTCTCGACAGGACCAAGAGTTGGCAGTATGATAGATGAAGAAAAGACAGAAGTTGTCAATGATTTAATCTTGCTTGGGTCAACAAGCAATGCCCTTGGTAGCAGCAGTCAGAAAATCAGGAGACATATTGCAATTGCACACGGTAAGTAAGCTATCAGGCACCTCTTACAATTGTGAAGATCAATGATGTCATTTTTAAGACTATAGTGCACCCGATTCAGGCCATAGTTTTCTCAGTCACCTGATATGCATCAGAGAGTTGGACAATGAATAAGGATGACAGAAGAATTGATGCCTTTGAGTTGTAGTACTGGAGGAGAGTACTGAATATCCCATAGACTGCCGAAAGAGCAAGTACATATGTCTTGGAAAAAAGTGCAGCCAGAGTGCTACTTGGAGGCAAAGATGGGGAAGCTTTGTCTTTCATACTTTGGACATGTAATCTATATGCAGAATAGATCATTTAGGAAACTGGGCTTTTTGAGAAAGAAAGTGACATCAGGATTTGAGGTAGACTCATTAACCACCTGTTGTTGTTGTTATGTGCCGTTGAATCTCTTGTGAGTCATAGCAACCCTATGTACAACAGCCCTAAACTCTGCTCTGTCCTGTGCCAATCACACTGTCTCTGACACTCCCATCCCGATTACCCCGGTCACTGAATCAATCCGCCTCATAGAGGGCCTTCCTACATTATGTAAATGACACAATCTTGCTTACTGAAGCTGAGGAAGACCTGAAGAAGGCCCTTGCTGCAGAAGGTCAAGGACTGTAGTCTTCAATATGGATTGAATCTAAGAGTCAGAATCCATTCTTATTTCACCCTCCAGTGAGTTTTCAGAGGCTGTAAATCACCAAAAGGAGATCACTCATCATTCTCTTGTAGCTACTTGATTTTAACTAACAGAGATTTTAGCCAACCTACCTTTGAGTTGATCATACAACTCCACACCAACTATACCATCAGAGCTTATATGAGTAATTCGTTAACAATACCTAGCCAAAAAGAAACAGATAAAAATGAATTTCTGTATCAAACGCTTCAGTTGAAGGCATTGGGCTTTCATAGCATGTGGACTGTGAAAATAGGTTCAAGCTTAGTCCTGGTTCTTTTTACATTACTTATAGTTTAAGGCCTCCATTTTTTTCTTCTCTAAAACAGGAATTATGGAGTTAGCAACATTATTTGGCAAGGTCTATAAAATGCACATCACAGCTGGCATATAGTGAGAACTCAAATAAGAGGTGAGATGGTTATGATGAAAACAAAGGTGAAGGAGAATAAAGAAAAAGGAGGACTTCATGGCAGACCTAATCATTATTGGTAACTCTTGACCTGAGAAGGACAAAAAGCAAACCACAAGTAAAACTATGATGCATTTCAAAGCTGATCTATCTTAAAGTCTAGTCCATTCTATTTCATAATTTCAAATTTTCCAATTTTCTTTTTAACGACTTACAGAGATGTCATCTTGTTGGTATGTGCCATCAAGTCACCTGCAACTCACAGCTACTCTGTGTGCAAAAGCTCTGAACTCTGCTCTATACTGGGCCAGTCTCACTGTCTCCAACACACCTTCCCCCTTTATCCCAGTTACTGTGTCGTCCCACCTCATCCAGGGTTTTCCTCTCCTGTTGTGTCCCTCCACTTTCCAAGGATGAAGTCCCTTTTCAGGGACTGGTCCCCTCTGGCCACATGCCCAAAGCATGTGAGATGAAGCTTCAAAATCCTTGCCTCCAAAGACCAGTCTGGTTTAACCCTCTCCAGCACAGATTTGTTTGTTCTCTTGAGTCCATGGTATGTTCAATACTCTTCTCTAGCACTACAACTCATAGGCATAAATTCTTATTCTGTAATCTTTAGTCATTGCCCAACTCTGTGATGCATGGCAAGTACTTGAAAAGAACATGGCCTTAATCAAGCATACCTTCGTCTCCAGACTGATATCATTGCTCTTCACCACTTTTTAGAGGTCTCTGATGGCAGCTTTCCCCACTATAATTCTCAATAGATTTATTGACTGTTAGTTCTAAGAGACCTTTCCAGAGTACTGAGAAGCAATGGTGTCAGTCTAGAGACTAAGGTGCACCTGATCTAGTCCATAGTTTTCACAATTACTTGCTATGGATCAGAGAGCTGGATAATGACTAAGGAGGATAAAACAATTATTGTAAAAAAATTAAAAAATAAAAAAAGAATTGTTGTCTTTGAATTGTGATGCTGGAAAAGAATCTTGAACATACCATGGGCCACCAAGAAAACAAATAGGTCTGACTCAGAGAGGATGAAACCAAGTATCTCCTTGGAGGTTAGGATTTTGAAGCTCCATCTCACACACTTTGAGCATGTGGCCAGGAGGGATTGATCCTTGGAGAAGGACATCATGCTCAGAAAAATGGAGGAATAATACAGGAGAGAAAGACCCCAAATGAGATAGACTGATATAGTAACTAGGGCAATGGGGGTATGTGTTTTGGGGTCAGTAAGACAGGCTCAGGAAGGGGAGACTTCAGAGCTATTGTACATAGGGTCACTATGCATCACAGGTGACTTGACAGCACGTAACAATAATAACAGCAACAGTGCCAGGAGTGTTGATTGTAGAGATGAGTAATCTGAAATTGTTAACAATCTTTGTTTTCTTGATTTTGAGGTTCAGACCATATTTGAGACTGCAATCCTTGATCTTCTGCAGCAGACGCATCAGGACCTCAGTTTGCGCAATTAAGGTTGTGTCATCTGCATAACACATGCTGTTGATGAGTCTTCCTCCACTCCTGATGCCACAATTCTCCTTACAAAGTCCAGACTCCTGAATGATCTGTTCTGCATACAGATAGAAAAAGTATGGAAATACAATACATCCCTGACACCCTCCTTTCCTGATTTTTAACCTTGCAGTGTTTCCCTGATATGTTCTGACTACTGCTTCCTGGTCCAAGTATAGGTTTCACATGAGCACAATCAAGTGTTCTGGGATTCCCATTCTTCTCAAAGTTAGTCACAATTTATTGTGATCTGCACAGTCAAATGCCTTTGCATGATCAATGACACACAGATAAACATCATTATGGTACTCTTTGCTTTAAATTAAGATCTATCTGATATTGGCGTTAATGTCCCGGGTACCTTGGCCTCTTCTAAAGCCAGCATTGATTTCTGTTAGTTCTCTATAAATGTATTGTTCCAGGCATTTTTTTTTATAACCTTCAGCAAGATTTTGCTTGTGTGTGATGTCAGTGATATTGTTCTATAATTTCTACACTGTTGTGTCACCATTATTTGAAATGTGAATACATATGTATCACTGCAAGTTAATTGGCTGGGAAATTATCCTCTAGATTTCTTGGCACAACTTGGTGAGCACATACAGGGCAACATCTGTCTATTGAAAGATATACATATTACTAATGATAAAAAAATAAAGAACGTTATTAATGGGTATTCCATCCATTTCCTTCAGAGCAACTTGAACTTCCTCCTTTATTACCACTGCCTCTTGATCATCTGTTGTTTTATGAAATTCTTTTGTGTCAGCCAATTCTTTTTGGTAAAGCAACTCAGTGTACTCCTTTCCATCTTCTTTTAATGTTCCCTGGATCATTCAATATTCTACCCATAGCATTCTTAAGTATTGCAACTCGAGGCTTAAATTTGTTCTTCAGTTCTTTCAGGTTAAGAAATGCTGAGTGAGTTGAGCCCTTTTGGTTTTCTGACACCGGCTCTTGGCACATTTTATTATAACACTTTACTTTGTCTTCTTGAATTTACCTTTGAAATATTCTACTTAGCTCCTTAACTTCCCAATTCCTTCCCTTTGCTTTGGCTTCTCAGTGCTCTAGTGCAATGTCAGAGTCTCTACTGACATCAGTCTCAGTCGTTTCTACCTCCTCTGTCTTTGTAGTGTCTTTTGAATTCTTCATGAATGGTATTCTTGATATCCTCCCAAAGTTCATCTGATCTCCTTTCATTATTAGTGTTCAAGGTTTCAAACCTGTTCCTGAGGTGATTTTTAAATTCAAGTGGGATAGACTCAAGGATAAATTTTGTTTCTTATATATTTTATTTCATTTTCTTTTGTTTTAGTTTGAACTTGCATATTATTAGCTGATGATCTGTTCTATAATAAGCACCTGACCTAGTTTTCACAACGGATACTGAGCTTCTTCTATGCAAAGATGCACTTGATCTGATTCCTGTGTGTGCCATCAGGTGAAGTCCCTATATATGGTCATCATTTGTGTTTCTAATAAAAGGTATTTGCAATTAATAAATTATTGACTGTATAGAATTCTATCATTCTATCTCCAGCCTCCTTTTTGTCATGATACCTTTTCCTAATTTAATTGTCAATTTATTTTTAATCTGTACTCAGCCAGACAATTTATTTACTATGGCAAATTTAGATGTCATTGTTGCGTTGTGTGTTCAGTCTCCAATAGGTTTTCAGAGAGTAAAAATTGCATGAGAGGAGAGATTGTCTGCTTTTCTCCCATGGAGCAGCCAGTAGATTTGAGCAGCACGCCTTTGTGTTTGGCAGTACAACTCCTTACTACCTGGCCCCAGAGCTCCCTAAGTATATTAATAAAATTATTTTTAAAATTCTCATAGGACATAAGTTATTATGGCAAATTTATATGTCATTGTTGCGTTGTGTGTTCAGTCTCCAATAGGTTTTCAGAGAGTAAAAATTGCATGAGAGGAGAGATTGTCT
>NW_006399990.1:2498385-2519755 GCF_000299155.1 Elephantulus edwardii | reverse complement strand
GGGAGTGTCAGAGACAGTGCGATTGGCACAGGACAGAGCGGAGTTTAGGGCTGTTGTACATAGGGTCGCTATGAGTCGCAGGCGACTCGACGGCAAATAACAACAACAACATAATTGCCATTATATTTTACTCTGAGGAACAATGTTTTCCTTATGTTTAATATTGTGGTTTTAAAATTGTTGTTATAGGTAAATCTTTGCCTCATAAAGAAAACTTTTTTGTCATGTTTGTATTACATTTTCCAATATATCCAAATAAAACTTCAAAACAAAGAAACAATCAAAGAAGATGTATATTTGGGTTGAGGAGTTGGTATTCATCCATTTCTTCATACAACCTATATATAATAGGAACCACTCGTGAAGAATCACAAGCTTTAAATATGTATCTTTGTGAACAGAAAGAGATACAGTTTTTTATGTGTTTGCTTGCACGATTCATGTACTCACTAAGGAGAAGCCACTCTGTTAGACCCTCAGCTCCCAGTGGAGCACAATATCGTGGTCTCCTTCCTCACTGAGCCTACAGTCCAGTAAGTCAAACCCAAAACAAACCAATTACCGTCTCACAACATCACCTGTGTCAGAGAGGTACTGGGCTCGTTAGGGTTTTCAATGGCTGATCATGGAGGCATAGATCAGGTCTTTCTTTGGTTTTGGATGCACTCGAACCACCCATCTTTCTGTTAGCAGTGAAGTATGCCCACTGTTTGCATCAGTGAAGGATTCCAAATCCAGTGAAAGAGAGTCTATTCACTAGCAGAGAAAGTGAGGGACCAGTGTCTGTCTCAGTTATATATACAGTAAAACCTGCAAAAACTAGAATCTATGTAAGGCAAAAATCTGTCAGAGATGAAAAACACAAATGTTTTCCATCAAAACACAGTAAAAGAAAGTTGGTAAGACAGCATACACCCTGTCAAAGGTGAAAATTTATAAGATCCAGAAAACCAACACCATCAAGTTCTGGCACTCACAGGTTTCATGTCTATGGATATACCAAACAGTTAAAGTCAAGTTGGGGGGGAAATTATAATATAAAACTACTAAAGTAGGTGGATTTGGCATCTTAACTTGAGAAAAGAAACACTGCTTTTTACCTCAGAAATACATAACATCAAATGTCTAATTTTCCCTTTCTATATAAGATTTGAGACTCTAATCAAATCACATCCTGCAGTTGCCCAAAAATCTCTCCCACGTAACAACTGTGATGCCTGACTCGTTCCATTACTCATCACTCTTTTTGCTGATGCTATTTCTATGGTCCCTTTATAAAGACAGCTACTCCTATGGAGTGAAGAGCTTCAAACTTTGGAGAGTAAAAGAATTTCCCAGAGCACTTTTTTAAAAAGTGGACTTTTTCCGGGTTTTTTTTCAAAATATTTTAGTCATCTATTGAGAATAATTCTGGGGGGAAATGGTTTTAATGTTGTAAATACATATTGCACCATTTACTAATTCATAACCTGCAGGTATATATTTTAGTAGTATCAATTGTATTAATCATGTTGTATTAATCAGCCTTAAGAAAATACCATTTGTTTTAGGTGCCTGAGTACAAGTCTTGTGCTGCAGACACTAAGTCATTTATTGCTCAAAATAACCCAGAGTGTTAGACGGAGAGTAGAAGGACAAGAAAGCTAAAAATGTTGCCTAAACTTGAACATCAAGGAAATGCCAGAATCCAGATGATGAGAGAGCTCTCCAATCTCTAAATGGAAGGACAACCCAAAGTTGGCAAATGATATATTCAAGAGACCAGAGGCAGTTAAACTCCATTCTAATAAGGCTTTAAAAAGAACGAAAGGGGGCTTCAGTTCAAATAACAGAGAGGTAAGCAATGAAATCAGAGGGTGTTAGAAACAGATCTGGCCAGCATCTCAATTCTGCCTAAGGCCAGTTTCACTCACGCTAAGGCCAACAAAAGCAAGGTAAAGCAGTTTGTACAAATGTGTCAGGGGGGAAAAAATGAAGTTTTACATGCAATTAATTGCAAAGATGTTTCTTAATGGCAGCCTCCTCTTGCCTTTCCAAATTAATGAGTCAGAAAAGCACTGCTCTCAATAGCATCTTTAGAAGTGGGCAGGCCCCCCTCCTGGGCTCCCATTAAAACAGAAAGCAAGGACCTTCAGCTAAATGCTGCAATGTCCTCCATTTCAGAAAGTCATCCCAAAGCTGGGAAACACCAGCCACAGACTCCTTCCTCCAATCCTTTAGGCCCCAAAAGGGAAGAGAAAAACAAGAGAAAGAGATGATGATGTGGCATTTAGAATGACATTCTTTACAGGGCAAGAGGCAGGTAACTAATGGTGAGATTAAAAAAATTTTTTTTTCACCTTTTATTTTAAGAGTAAAAAGTGAGTAAGGAGCATGGGAAAGAAAAATAAATAAAGCAAGCTCTAGACTATCTAACATAAGATAGCACAATGAACAACAGCATTTACTATTCTTGATGTTTCTATTACAGAAGTGTGTGTGTGTGTGTGTGTGTGTGTGTGTGTGTGTGTGTAACGTGTCTATTAAGAGAAGGCCATAATACATTATTTTTTTTTTCTTTTAGCATCTGATCTATGAATAGGCCAGGTCTGGTGGGTTCCAGTCTCTCCCCAAATTAAACTTCAAGTTAAAGGCGACGGTTTGCATTCTGTGAAGCCTTCCGTTTTAAATGAACCAACAAGGGCCCACCTGTGTTTGTTACACGTCCCTTGGATAATTAATGCTGGTAATAACACCCAAGTGTTAGCACACAAAGCACCTGGAATGCAACTCGCTGTACACATTCTAATCACATCAGCCATCGAACTCTCCAAATGACCTTCTTCAAAACAATGACTGTCTTTGAAACCACAGAAACCAACTGAGGAGGTAGCGGTTTCCCAGGATTAGGTTGGGGATGAGCCGTTTCTAAAGCTACAGTGACACCAAGTGGTCAGAAATGGAATTGGGCCTGCAGGTTTCCATAAGATTTTTCTGGCGAGAAGGCAAGTGTGTGGATGCTATATTATTTTTAGACAGCCAAAAACTAACCACTGCCCATCTCCTTCCAGTGCTGCGCAAAACCTGCTGAGTTTAAGACACCCTGAAACCTTAAAGGTAATTCTGAAATACATAACCCTTCTATTTTAAAGTGAACCTTTATCATGGCCTTCCAAACAAATCTGTCTTGGGAGAAGCTTAGCCAGAGGGCTCCTCTGAAGCAAGCGCTGTGAGACTTCGTGTCTCATACTGTGCACTTGTTATCAAAAGAGGTGAAAGACATGGGTAAAATGAAGAGGGAGGCTTTCCCAAGAAGGGTTGACTCGGAGGTTATGAGTGTGAGCGGAACAGAGATTGTGAGGCTGGTGGTGTGCTTCACCTCTTCATAGCAGAAACCCTTGGCAGGGTTGCGCTGTGTTTGAAATGCTGAACGATGAGCGCTCCAGGTTGGCAGGCACTGGAAACAATGGCTCCAACAATGAGCCCAAGCGTGCCAGCAAATAGTGAAGATGGCATATGATGCCAGCAGATGGTAAAATGGCACAGGGCTGAGCATGGCTTTGTTCTGTTATGCATGAGATGAGCCAGCTCAATGGCAATGAAAAATAGTATAAAAATAACCTTGCATTTTAAAGAACGGCAAAAGAGAGAAAGAGAGAGGAGTGGGGCTGATGATAGAAGAGGAGGGGTGAGGAGAGCTACCAATTCAACATCATTGTCTATTCATGCTTTTTGCAGTGTTGTTGACTCATGGCAATGCAACCCACCATGTGTACATTAAGCCTGCTCCATAGGGTTTTCAAGGTCGTGACCCTTCAGAAAAAGGACGTCAACCCTGTCCTCTGAGGTACCCTGGATAGATTGGAACTGCCAACCTTCCCGCTAGTAGTTAAGTACTTACTTAATCATCTGAACCAGCCAGAGTCCAATTTACCCAGAGCACTTTCTATATTCTCCTAAGTCTGTCTGTGTCATTGTGCCCCACAAGGCAGATTAGAAAGGAAAGCAAAGGAGGGTCAAGTAATAGAAAGAGGGTGACTACCATAGTCAGAAAACTGGACGAGGACACAGTGACTTTTTCTGATCTCTCATTTCGCTGATGAACAAATGCTATCTCCATGTGTGAAAGCTTTGTCTGTGATACCATGGCTCCAACTGATTTATTTCTCACACACAGTCTCCTCCTAAACCTGTATCACTATGACAGATACTTTCTGATTCTCATTTTTTTTCTTTCTTTCTTTCTTTTTCATTTCTCTTACTTTCTTCTTCCTCGTCTCCACCCCCAATGGCTCAGACTCAAATAACTTGGGTGTTTTCAAAGACCAGTATCAGAAAGGGTTTTTCCCTCCCGCGGCTTTAATATAATTATAGACATATCATTTCCCCACAATGCGGCAGCATCGTTAATCTCTTCAAATACAGAGAAAGCCAGGCAAACTTTTCTGTGAACGGAGAGCTTGGGGTCCCATTTCAATTTGTGATTATATCAATAATTTTGAGATTGTCTTATGTGAACTAGCCCATTATTTCTGGGGGAACTAGGAGAAAACTATGAAAAAAATCACATAGGCATATCTTTGCTGACACAGAGAGTAGATGTTTGGATAACATGAATTTTCAGATGGGATTTGTCAGCTTTGTCCCACATATCTAAGTGGCAAAAAAGGCAGCCGAGTCTCTCCCACCGGGACAGTGTCATAGAGAACCGGAAGGACCATGGTCATTAAAAGCACAAATTATCTATGGCTCTCTCCCACACAGAAGAGAGTACAGTAAGATTTGAAATAGCACATAGATCAGAACAAAAACAACAACAAATTAATCCTGATGTACTTTGCTAAAACACTCCAGTGTAATTGTGATGCTGCAGACCCTACATCCTGGGACTACAGGCAAATCTTGTAGCAATTCCACAGATAATCTTCCCACAGATTGGAAAGATTAGGGGAAGCAAAATTCTAAAGAAATCATTTCATAGTAGGGGAAAAAGGCTTAACATAAATATTGTCATCTGTAATGATTATTTCTTATGACTATATATCTTTAAAGTGTTGCAAGAACTCATCCAGTATAATCTCACAACAAAAAATATTTTGGTTTTTCAAATGGGAATATCAAATAAAGAGGAATTACATAAACTGCTATAGTCAAACAAGTGAAAACACTAAGTTGCAAAAGGGAATCTGAAAATGCAATGACTTAGGAAGAAAGACGTATTCATTTGTTAAAAGTATTAATTGAGGTCCTATTGTGTGCTGCGTACAATTCTTGGAGCAGGAAAGCAAAGACCTCTATCCCTATGCAACTTACATTCAAAAATTGTGCTGTGTGGAACTACTAAAAAATAGAATAGAGCAGAATAGACTAGACTGGCAAGTAGAAGTCAATGTTATGAAGACATTAAGTCAGTTAAAGAAGAGAGAGTAATGAGAGATGCAGCTGTAGATAGCATAGAAGGAATATCTAGCCAGGGATGAGTAAAGGTTTGTATGAAGGACATAAAGGAGAATCAAGAAAATATCTGCAGTGGTGACACTCACATTTCAGACAGAAGAAAGTGTGAGCACCAAGGTATTGAAGCAGGAGTTTGTTCCGTGTGTTCAACAAACAGCAGGATCACGTGGCTAAGTGTCACCAAGGAAACCAAATTCAAAGCCAATGCTGAGTTGATTCTAACTCATAGCATCCCTCCTTTGGATTTTGAGGCTGTTAATTTCTATAGGAGAAGATTGTCCATCTTTCTTCCTCAGCGTGGTGAATACAAACTGTGGGACTCTATACACCTTACGGCTCCTTATGAGCAAGAAAAGTCTGAGAAATCACGTAGCACAGGCAATAAGGATCCAAATAATGTAGGAATGTAGTGACTGTGATAAAAAATGTGGGATTCTTTTCTAAGTACAATGGGAAGTCATTGGAGAGTCAATGAGAGAAAATGAAATCTTACTGTTAGGGACCTCTCAAAGGTACTCAGGAGCAACAGTGTCTCTCTGGAGACTAAGGTGCACCTGATACACGCCATGGTCTTTGCAATCGCTTGTTATGCATCAGAGAGTTGGACAATGACCAGGGAGGACAGAAGGAGAGTGGATGCTTTTGGGCTGTGGTGCTGGAGAAGGGTACTGAATGTACCATGGACTGCCAGGAAAACAAACAGATTCATCTTGGAGAGGATTAAACCAAGCTACTCCTTGGAGGCAAGGATTCTGGGGCTTCGTCTGACATACTTTGGACATGTTGCCAGGAGGGACGGGTCCTTGGAGAGGGACATCATGCTTGGGAGGGTGGAGGGACAGCGCAGGAGGGGAAGACCCTCTATGAGAGGGATTGATTCAGTGACTGGGGTAATCGGGATGGGTGTGTCAGAGGCGGTGCGGTTGGCGCAGGATAGAGCAGGGTTTAAGGCTGTTGTGCATAGGGTCGCTATGAGTCGGAAACGACTCGGCGGCACATAACAACAACAACAACTGATGATGTAGAGGGGCCACTCTGGCTACAATGGAGAGAATCAACTGCAGAAAGATAAGAATGAGATCATTTCAGAACTTATTATGAAATTGCAGAGAAAAGAAAAAGATGGATCAGGAGCTTGCTATGTACTATTGAGTTGGAACCAACTCAGCTAACACCCCAGCACCTTTTCAAAGGTAGTAAATCTCACAAGAAGAGAGTACTAATCTTAGTGCCAAAGAGCAGCTGACAGATTCAAACCCTGTTCCTTTGGGTTGACAGCACAACTCCTCACCACATAGCCACCAGAGTCCCTGAGTACAGGAAGAGAAAAGTAAATTCTTCTTTGCTAAGCTTCTTATTCTAAATTCCCACTGCAGAACTCAGTTCTTTGGTATAAAAAGAGAAAAGGAAGTCAATAAATAAATGATGATAAGCTCTCCAAAGTGTGTAGAAACTACATAGCCCAAATTTCATGACACTGCACAAGCCTCCTATTTTCACCAAATCCACCTAAGATGGCATCAAGATATCCCATGATCGTCATCACTTCCTAACCAAATCTAATAATAAGGAGAGAAAGGGAAAAGGGAAATGTTTCCCAATGCACTTTAAGAGTCACTGAACCAGTCTTCAGTGTTTTGATGTATGTGTCATGCTGAGGGAGGATTCAGAGTGTTGCTGATATGGAAGCAGAGAGAAGGGGACTTCCAATTTGGGCTCTACCTCTAATAATATCTTCCTCTGTTGTTCTTAGGGTTTTCAAATGCCTGTTAATTCAGAACTTTTTGGCGAATCCAGCGTCCTTGTCTAACTTAATATTGGGAGTTGTGCTGAAACCTTTCTATCACGGGTGACCTTTCAGCAACAATGTCAGTTTGAAGGGTAACATGTGGCTGACTGAGGCCATGGTCTTTTCAATCACTTACTGTGCACCTGAAACCTAGACAACAAATAAGGACGTCAGAAGAATTGATATCTTTGAGTTGTGGTGTTGGAGAAGATTATCAAATATCCTATGAATTGACAAATGAATGGATATGTTTTAGAAAAAGTACAACTAGAGTAGTGGAGGCAAAGATAATGAAGCTTCATCTCTAATACTTTGGGCATGTTGCTAGGAGAGACTATTCCTTGGAATGAAACAGCATACTTGGAAAGTGGAGGGTCAGCAAAAGAGAGGAAGATCTCTAACAAGATGATTGCTGCAGCGACTGCAGCGATGGGCCCAACTGTGCCGGGATGGTAAAGATGGAACAAGATAGGACAGGGATCAGATCTATTCGTAGATCTGTAAGTTGTACTTGACTCAACAGCACCTAAAAACAACAACATAAATAGATTTCATCTTGGCATTTCATGTGTTTAGAACTATCAGATAATATTATGGAGGCTTCAGTTTATCATAAATGCTGCCTCCAAATCAGTTATGCAAATAGAGCTTTAAGAAGCCTGATATATGTACACGTATGACTAATTCCTTAAAGGTAATGAATTTTAAAAAATTTTTTTTAAAAAAAACACAGTTCAGAGAGCAATTTTTAATATAAATGAGAGAAAGGCAAACTACAGACCCTTAAAGTTTTCCATAAACAAAGAAATAATGCTCGTTCTAATAGAAATAGTAATATAATATAAATCCACTGATTCCTTTTCTTACAGCATGTAACATATTTTACTGAGCTTTTGCATATCTCAGAAGGCAAAAGCAGCCAGCAATCTGGAGTGCTGGCAGATTGTAGATTTCATCTCATTTTGCATATATAGGGCCTCATGCTGTGGAATTAACAACTTTTAGATTGTTCTAGTGGAACCATTGAGCTGTTGCATTTGGATATGATGTATATTTTTTAATTTAAATAAGATGCATTTAATATTGATTTTTTTTCATCCATATTCAGTATTCCATCACAGCTGCAAAGCACATTGATGATATGAAAGTCTCGTCTGGAGTACAAAAGAATCTTCTATGATTCTATATGATGTTTCATTTTTACTTAGCTCAAATTTGCTACTCCAGAATTCTTCAGACACCTCTCAAGTCAATAACTGTTGATAGTTCATAATATAAAATGTTATTCTCCAGGTACTAACCAAGTATATTACACAAGGTTCTATAAAGAAGTAGGATTGATTTATTAGACTTGTGACTATTGAATTAGCAAAGCATCAATGTACTACTAAAATAACATTTTATTTTAGTTAACCTACACATTGAATATAATCAAACATGAATATATTCAAGACAGCTTTTATCTAGGCAGTGAAACCATAGCAAAGTTTTAAGGATTTATTGTAGTGAAAAGAAGCTTTCAAAACAATCCCTCAATGACATGGAGAAAATAATTTCAGAATGAATTAGGCATTAGAATTAGTATTTATATGATTGCTGTTTATGGAGTTGTATGTAATTCTATCTAGAAAAGATGGCAATCCTCAGGCAGATTGAGAAGAATATCATTCTGTAGGTCTTAGATGGTTTATGTTTGCTTGAAGTGGTGATAATCTTTGATTTTAATGATTGAAAAAAGAAAGATAAATAATTGAACAGTTTGATTCAGATCATCCTACATTTTTGTATTTACCAGAGATTAATTTTTTTAAAACTCCATTTAGTAAAAGTGCAGCAAATGTTCCATACACTTATTTATGTCTTCTGCTTCTTTCTGGTGAGCTCAAGTGAAATTTTTATTAAAATCCAAAAGAGGCAGATAATATAGTACAGAGAAGTGAAAGTCACTTACTTAAAAATGAATTCCACAAAAAATTTATAATTTCCTGATAGATCTTCTGCTGTTCATCTTCAAAGACTTTCAGGGAAAGTTTTATCTTCATCATTTTTAAGCAGAGATTCCTTAATCATTATCAAAAGAATTTAAATTTGAGGTACCCATCTGTTGCATTTTGTAGAGGCTCCAAACACCCCTCATAGAGAAAAACCCCGGTTTTGAACTTCAGTGATTAAACAGTGGTCTCCTTTGTACAATCTGCTTATACTGCTGTTAGATAACAAGTATTTTAATTCCAACCTTCAGTCAAGAGCCTCTTGTCCTACAAGACACTCATTATTCAGGGGAAAAATATCATCTACATTTAAAAATTGAAAGGAGGAAAACTATACCCACAAAATGTTTTATGTTGTATGTTTGGGGGATTTTCTTCCCTTTTTAGAATCTTCAAATTCAGAAGCTCTACAAACACTGGAAAGGTTCCTTTTTTTGCCCCTCTCTGAAATAATAGAGAGCCCACTTAATTATCATCTCATGGTCATTTTCATTGCTACATGTAGACTGTAAAACCCAATAACAACTCTAAATGAAAAGCATTTTTTTTCATGACTACAACCCCTTTGCACCTGGACTGTAGCTTCCAGGAGATGATTATATGGTTGCTAAAAGAAGGTCACCACACAAGGCCAAACTCCCCACGCAGGCTCCTGCGCTCCCCCACAAGCACCTCACCAGCACTTTGCAGAATTAATGGCACCAAAGGACCCAGTGGCTTAGGGCAAAAGATTCTGAAACGTCTATTAATGCTTGCTTTGAAAAGGCAATTTTATATAAGCATAAGAATAAAACGAATTGACTTTATATAAAGTAAATCAGCTTTTAGTCGAAATTAGAAAGAATTGTTTTCTTTTGAAAAAATGAAGCTGGTATTTTATAGTAATTTACACAAAAATAAATGGAAAAATATTTAGAAAGGAGGACCTATGAAGAATGCAGAATTCTACCCATCAATTTGTTATAAATGACAGCATATGTTGTGTTTTATTTTGAATTCTTTGATAAATGAATGTTTATCCTGGGATCAATGACTCTGGGTGAATGGCAGATTGCAGCAGCAATTGCTTTCTTACCAAGAGAATTATCTTAAATCAGATCTCCTTTGTTTGATGAAACCTAAATTGCAGGGGGAATATTTAAGCATCTAAGGAGAAAATCCATAGATAAGCTACCACATGGCTCCAAGATGCATTTAGCAAAACTAATTGTCCCCATTATTCTTTTCTTCTAGAAGCTACAGATAGACTGTACCAGTCAAACAGAAAAACACTACATCATTATACTTTCCCTGATAAAGGACAGTAGACTACCGAAATAGTGTAAGTACTTCGAGCCATGTGGGAGGACTGGGGCAAATGAGACTATGAAATCTATGGTAAATCCAACTAAGTAAATAGATTACGAAGAAAACATCCCACTTCATGCAGGATTGTAATTTTAGGAGCCTAAACAATACACAGAAACATTATGTGCCCCCTAGTATACTCAATATCCCCAGGACCACAGTTTTCTACTTCATTTAAAAAATGAAACCCTAAAACCTATCAAGTTGATTCTACTTCATGATTTGAATGCATGTGTATATCAAAGTGCAGCTATGCTCCGTAGGACATTCAATGAGTAATGATTTCAAAGGAGACAGTGGGGGACATGAACCCACTTCATTTAGTGACTTTGTTTACTGCTTATAATATAGGTGACCACATACCCACAGCTTGAATAAAAATGTTTTAAAAATCTAAGACTGAAGTCCCCCAAAGGAAATCTATTCACGTGCTTGACTCCTGTTTCTGGCACACACTAGGCATTTAATGCTAGGCAAAGTACTGGCCTTTTTCTAAAGCTCTGTTTCCTAATTGGTGACTAGAGAACAATAGACTACATAAAGTGTTAAGAAGCTGTTTCTCACAGTGTTTACTCACTTCTCTGTATGCTTCTCAACTTCCCCCCTAGTATGTCTCACTGCCTTGACGCTACAGTGTCAACAACTCGCCTTAAGAGAGTGGCAAAGCCCAAAGGCCGTTTCCACTGGCCTTTTCTAACGCAATGCCTTGGCAGCCTCCAGCACCATAACTATCTCTCGGCCCCCTTAAAATGTGCCCTCTCTACAGAAAAAAAGAAAACTCAAACCAAATCTACTGCCAATGAGTGCATTTCAACTCAGGCAACATTCTGTCTGGTTTCAAGGCTGTAAATCTTTACTGGAGATGGTGGTCCATCTCTCTTGCCACAGAGCACCTGGTAAATTTGAACTGCCAACCTTTCAGTTAGCAAATTGACATGCAGGGCACTGTGCCATCACAATTTCTGTAGAAAACAAGTCTGTTTACAGAAGGCAGAGCTCTAGGAGGCAGTTATTGTTGGCTCTTAGAACCTGGCTTCCGCACTTCCTGACTGGGTTTTGTGACACAGTTTTGAATCTTTACTGTGAATTTCCCTTGAGCAAGACTTATGCAAATGAGCCTTATGCATTGTAAACCTTAGGCAGATGAAACAGGAAGGCCACTATGAAATCAATTTGGAGTCTTTCTTCTCAATTCCTAGGATTATGTATACTTACCTCCCTACAAATGTATTTCACAAACCCTAGCATCCAAGGAGCACATTGCATTTGACAAGCCCAGAGACTCAGTGAAAAGAGATAAGTAAGAACCTGGCTCAACATGACCCATTCTTAATCCTCTCTACCAATTAAGAAGTATCGGTGGACAGATCTACCAGGTGTTGGAAAGATTTCCTTGAATTTAGGGAAAATGAACTTAGGACAGCCCCAGGCCAGAGATATTTCTTCACCCCCTAAGAGACTTACTTAAAATGAATAGCCATGCTGTTGTTTCTTTGCCATGGTCTTCCCTATTGTGAGCTGAGGTCAGAACAAATAGCTAATGTCCTGACTCACAGCTCAGGATAAAATGGCTCCTTTGAGGAATCACTAAATCACACAGTCTTCCTGGGGCAAAGGACAAATGGGGTTTGCCATTTGCCACCAGCTCACACAGGTATCAACAGAACTTGGAACCAAAGCCCTTACGTTTCTGCTTTACTCAGGGCCCTTTTAACTGACCGTTGAACAGGTCACTCCATCTCTGCCACAAGCCAGCAGCACTCAGGGTGGGAGAGCTGGGTTGTATTACTGAAAATGCTCCGTGGCAGCCAGTGACGTGCTCACTAAGACAAAGACTGACAAATTGCACCCCTCGCGTTAATTTTCAAGTACGTTTTAAAGCACATGCCTCTGATGAAGTATTTTGAATACTGCTGCGGATGTCAAGGAGACATTTAAAAATCTCTCACTCATAATTTTTGAAAATCTTCCTCATCCAAAGTTGTCACAGCTTGACAGCTTAGCTCTGTTTTGAGTATATTCTTTTACAATGTACTACAATCTGATTGAAGAGCTGACAAATCTGACTTAACCCAAACAAGAGTCTTTAAATACACCTGATTGAGATGATTGTTTAATGAAAATGCATATACTGACATTACATCTAGCATCCTATTTTCTAAAAAGTCATATCACACAATTAAAATCTTTACTGAAAATACACCTCTATACACTACTACAAAAAAAAAACACAACACACTCTACAATCTATTCAGAAAAAATGCTGAAGCTATTAGAAATCATTCTGATTGAATATTCATGTACCTTTTTGTGTGTGTCTAAAAAAATAAAATCCAGGTTTCATTGCATGTACTTTTCAACATAGATTTATGTAATTATTATTAAACTCATCCACTCTTTTAAATCCAGTGATTGATCTTGAATTGTACAAACAAAGTAGAAAGTACTGCTAAAAAGTTACTTTTCTAATTCTTCTGTGACTTGGGCTGGAAAAGTTACCACATGACTATAAAATATAAAAAAAGTTAAGGGGAAAAGTAGACGTTGGTAGCTAGACAAAGAGAGAGAATTTGATCATGTAAGGCAGGAGTCAAATTGCTGACAATTCAAATCTGCCCAAAGGTGCTTCAGTAAACAGGCATGTTAATCAGCCTTTTTTTTTTTTTAATTTAGAGGTGAGTAAAAATTTGCAAAGCAAATTGGTATTCCATTCATACATATTTTGTTTTATAATAATAATTACAATACCCACAATGTAATCGCACTCCACTTCTTCCTTGGACAATCTGCTTCTGAAAGGTCATCGTTTAAAAAACCCCGTGAAGAGGATTAAGCAGTAGGGTTTATAACATACCAATCTTCCAAGCATATCTAATAGAATCCATCCAATGAGTGCCCTGACTCTTGCCTATAACCTCGGGTCAACTGAAATGTTCACTTTCCTTGAACTGATCACGTTTTAATTTGGCGTCTTTATGATGAGCAACATGAAATGAAAACTCTTCATTTTGTGTTGTCTTGATATGTGGTAAAACAGGAAGGACTTAAAATGGCCTAGCTAGAAGACCCTTGAACATCGTGTCCAGCTAGCAGGCACTCCCAAGTCCCAGCTAAATAACTCTCCTTATCACAAGGGTCAAGCAGTGACTTCATATGCCTGAATCTGGGACTAGTGGGCTAGGCCCGGAATGATCTAAACAAATCATCCTCCAGAGAGTTTGGTATCCTTGCTCTCATTTGCTACCACAATGCTTGCCCCTAGATGCCCATGTGGTCTTGTATGGCATAGGCATCCTCCTTTCCTGGAATGTGATGCATGTGACTAATATACTGCTGTTGGTTTCATGTGTTCAATACTAGGTGTCACATGGTCAGGCACTCTCATAGCCCTGGAGTAGAAATCCTTACTTCACCAATGAAGCCAAAATGACATTATTAAAATATTGTTACATCTTTTTATCTTGTTAAAAATTCAGCTTTCAGGTACAGGTACCAACAAAAGCAAGGGACTGGAGAAAACCAGGACCCTGAGCAAAGAAACCTCAGAGTACTAGGACCTCATGACCAGAGACAAGAGGAGATCCACAGAGAGTCATTTGCATAGGATAAAACCAACCAGGCTCAGGCTGTAGTAATCAAGTCAGTGCAAAATATCCCTAAGAGGAGATTGACTTTGAATTGACTGCATTTGTTCTTACCAAAGATGTTTTTAAACTGAAGGGATTTCAGTTAACATGACTGGAAACGTTAAGAGGGTTTGGTGGGGTTTTTTGTTTGTTTTTCCTGCTGCTAAAGGGGATAAGAAAAAAGGAGCATGTGAGAAATTTGAAATCAGTTATAGAAAAAAAAATAAGCAACATATTTATTCACATCTAAGTCATACTTAAAATTGTATTTTCTCTGATTTTATTTCATGGAGAGAATTTTGAGTAACTGCATGCTAACTGGTATTTCTTGACTTTGATAAATCATCTGTGATCTAAGGAAGCATGAGTTTCATCGTGGATTTAAGTGGAATGTGGAAAAGTATTGAGTACAAAGACATAAACATCGCACAAAGGTGAAAAATGTAATAAAGGAGTAAGAGGTACAAATTGACAACCCCTACTAAATTTCCACTAATCTCTTCTGGAATTATCTGGAAATATATGAATCCCTGGAGAGAGCAAACTGTAAGAAAATGCCAGCAGTATATATAAAGTAGCTATATCTGTATTTTTGTGTATACACTTATTTATGCCACACACATGCACACACATACGCACATGGCAATGATAAGTGTTCATTACATATTCATAACCCAAGACAGATAGGTCAAAACCACATCTACTTCCAGATATTAATAGCCCAAAACAGTGATGGATACTGAAAGTTGACATTTTGAACATGTCTGTCATTTAAACAGCCAAACTGAAAGTGTAGGGTAGTATTTAAAAGCACATATTCTGAAAGTTTTAAATCTCAGCTTTCACTTGTAACTAGTGTGTCCTTGGGAAAATTGTGTAAAGTCTCTGTGTCTTGTGTTCCTTATGGCCACAATGGAGATCTCGGTGGCATAGTGTAGTGTGTGTCAAGCAGCTAACTGAAAGGTAAATTATTTTAATTCACCAGTTTGTTCCTTGGGGGAAAGATGGGCAATCTCCCTTCATAAAGATTTAAAGCTTTGAAAACTCAATGAATGGTCCGCTATAAGTTGGAATTAGCTTGATGGCAGTAGGTTTAATGTTTTTGATGGTGGAAGGTTTGAGGGATTTGTTTGTTTTGGTCTCATAGCTGTTGTTATGTGCCATTGAGATGATTACAACTCATAATGACCCTATGAAAAATGGCTCTAAACCTTTCCTGACCCTGATCCAACTTTATACTACCTCAAACACAATTGATTACTTTGCTACAGTCACTGTGATCATCCTTATACTGGCCTTCTACCTTTCCAAGCATATGGCCCCTCCAAATAACATATGCAAAGTATGTGCCTTCTACCTTTCCAAGCATATGGCCCCTCCAAATAACACGTGCAAAGTATATGAGATGGAGTTTCACCATCCTTGCTTTCAAGGAGCCCCTGGTTTCATTTTCTCCAGGACAGACCTATTTGTTCTCTTGGCAGTTCATGGTATGTTCCATTCTCTCCTCTAGCACCACAACTTAAAGGCATCAATTCTTCTTTTGTCAACCCTAATCATTATCCAACTTTCAGATACATAGTAAGCATTTGAGCAGATCATGGATTGGACCAGGTGCACCTTAGTCCTTGGACTGACATCATTGCTCTTTAGTATCTGTCAAGAACCTTGACAATAGATTGTTCTTTATCACTCTGGAGAAGTCCTTGACAACAGATGAAAAAACATCTTTTGACTTCCTGATTGTTGGTACCAAGGGTTTAGTTATGAATTCAAAGAAAATGAAATCCTTGATAACGTCAATCTTTTATATATCTCTCATGATGCTGCACATCAGCCTGGTGGTAAGGATTTTTGTCTTCTCGATATTGAAATACAATCCATACTGAAAGCTGTAGTCTTTGATTTTGGGCTGCAAGAGCTTCAAGTCCTCCTCACTTTCAGCAAGCAAAGTTGTGTTATCTGCATAATACAGATTGTTGATGAGTCTTTCTTCAATCCTGATGCCACATTCTTTTTCATTAAGTCCAGCCTCCCAAGTTATCTGTTCCATATATAGATTGGAAAGGTATGGAGAAAGAATACATCCCTGATGCATATCTTTCTTAATTTTGAACTATGCAATGATCCCTTATTCTCTTTTAGACAACAGCTTCTTGATCTAGGTATAGGTTTCACATGAGCATAATCAAATGTTCTGCAATTCCCATTCTTCTAAATGTTAGCCATCATTTGCTATGACATATGCCATAAAATGCTTTCTCATAGTCGGTAAAGCACAATATACACCCTTCAGACACTTTGTTTTCAGCCAAGATCCATCTGACAATGATTTATTTAATAGGAATGTTGTTTTTAAGTCAGGTCGAACTCAGTGATTGAATAGGATGGAGTAGAACTGTTGTGCAAATTTTCCAAGGCTATATCTTTACAGAAACAGTCTGTCACACTTTTTTCCCATGAAGTATCTGATAAATTCAAACTTCCAAACTTTATGGTTCATAGTCAAGCACTTAATCACTACACCAATAGTGTTATAAGAATTAATGGACACTGAAATCATTAGAACAATGTCTATCCCATAACTATCTCTATCTAGCAGTTTGTGAAATAAAACTAATATGGCAATGTATTTTAATGATAACATGTTATGTAATTGTGTATTTGACTTTAGACAAATATGTGTGTGTGTGTGTATATATATATATATACACATATTTCTAAATAATTCATATATATTGAAACATATGTGTTAGTACTCCACATAGATACATGTACTTAAACAGAGTTTTGTAAAATACATTTTCTTTCAGTTTCTTCTTCTAAATCAACCAGGAGGAATCAGTCCCTGGACAAAGATATCTTAGTTGTTGTATTGTTGTTCGTAGCGACCTTATGAACGAGAGATCTGAACCCTGTCCTATCCTGTGCCGTCCCCATCATCTCCAAAACACTTTAGGTCCTGCAGTCACAGTGCCAGTTCATCTCATGAGGTTATTCCTCTCTTTTGCCTACCCTCCAACTCTCCAAACAGCCTCTCTTGAATATATGCCCACAGTATGTGAATTGAAGTTTTGTTGTCATGGCCTCAAAGGAGCCAAGTAGTGGATTGACAAAGAAAAGGAAAACCTTCAAGGAGATGAACTGACACAGTGGCTAGAATGGAGTTAAGCACAACCAAGACTGTGGGCCTGGCACAGAACCAGGCAGCACTTCGTTCTGTTGAACATGTACTGAGTGGGAGCAGAGTAGGTACCACCTAGTAACACCATCACCATGAGCATACTCATAATATAGGCTACAAAAAGTGGGCAACTTAAAAATCTTCTGAGCTAGGTTTCTTATTTTACATGTGTTGCTGTTGTAGAGTCAGAACCAATCCACAGTTGACCCTGTGGCAGGAACGGGAGGAGATTATCCATCCTTCTTCCATGGAGCAGCTGGTGGCCTCAAACTGCGTGCCTTTAGGATTGCAGTGCAGCTTCTTGAAGCTAAAATTGAAAAGAGAAGAACCCTCACCCACCAAAAGCAGTTCAACATGTAGTAGACTGGTAACACATGAGCAATTGCCTTTCACTTGCACTCCTGACTTTAGGGAAGTGGAGTCTAGAATCATTAACACTTGTAAGCTTTGGGATTTCCTACAGTTATTTACACAAATGCAGCCTTACATCATTAAATCCTCATCAGCACAGCCACTCTCTTCCTCCTGGCTCTCCAAAGTGCTAAAGAAGGAAAGGAGGTTTTAGAGCTTCATCTTCAGGAAACAAAGGTGGTGAGTTTGTTTCTTGGAGAACTCTGGTTAAAGGCTGAGAACCTTTTGGACTTCGTTGGTCAGTATTTCTCACTTGTCCTTCCTCCAGAAAGGTTACCTTGTTTTTCTTAGAGACAGCATCTCGCCAAGGCTTTGCTTTGAGACAAATTCATCCCTTCTCTCTTATGCCATTCAAAGTAGAGGCAATGCTTAGAGAGTATTCTCCTATCTGGACTGTCTGATATCAAAAGGACTTTTCTTCCACCTAGACAATAGCCCACCATTGCTCTCTCTTTATATCCTCAGGTCTGGCAAAGAACAACTTTGATCACAAGGCTAAGTACTATTTTCTGATCCTTCTCTTCAAGTTTATACAGCATGCGGGGGGGGGGGGAAGATTAAAATGGAACAAAATAGCTTAAGCTCAAAGTCTAGACTCTGAAATCAATCTCTGTTTCATTTTTTAATAAAATGCTTAATCTCATTTCCCCCTCTGTCAAATTGGGTAACAGTAATATTTACTTCTCACATTGTCTTGTGAATATTAAATGAGATACACTCATTTGTTTGTTCTAATACTTCTTAAGTATCTACCCTGTACAGGCACGGCTGTAGACTTGAGCAGTAACTAAGTGAATAAGACAGTCAAAATTATCATGTTTGCATTCTAATGGAGGGAAAAGTAAACAAATAGGAGCTAATATTCTCAAATACTTACCTTCAAGGTTACCTTCACTTTGAATGGCATAAGATATAAAAATAAGCATATGTACTTTATAGTTAGATAATGTAGACATGCTGAGGACTATGTAAAGCAGAGTAACAGAAAATGTCATTGAGGATGGGAGTGATCCAAGAGTGCTACTCTTTGGAGGTGAATTGGGGTAGAGATCTATTCAAGTAAGGAAATAAGCCATGTACTCATATGAAGGTAGGTAATTTTAGACAGTGAAAATAGCAAGTGCAAAGGCATGATGGTTGGGATCTCCTCATGGGAACAATAAGAAGTTTGTAGAGCAGTCACTGGCAGTGGTAGGGTGATAAACAAGGTCTGAAACCAAGAGGGAAGGAGTAGAGGCAGATCACAGAAGCCAGGGCACAGTGTAAGTCTCCAGTACGATAACCTCACCTACCTTTAACAACTTTATTGAGCCACGTTTCTCTTATTAACCATCAAGCATCCTTTCAGAAAGCAGGTAGGGGCTCCATCACCCTCCCACCATGCTATGAGTGCAGAATTTGAGTGTCAATTGCTTTTCCTCAACTCCAGACCCTGTTCATACTAATGAAGATGCATTGTTGGCATTTGCTTCTTGTGTGGCTGGGAAAGAACAGCAGATCCAAAGGGCCTCATCCAGATGGAGGAGCTCAGCAGAACATCTGCCTTGCCTGTCTGTCACCTCCCTACCTCCTGTCACTGTAGGAGCTGCCAATCCTTCGGGGTGTTTGCTTAGAGCATTTACTGATTATCTGTACCTTTAGGCTGAACAGCATCATGTCATCTTTCTTAAAACTGAACAAATACCCTGATGAATATCTCAGGTCTTTTGAAAACGACATCATTATTTCCTCCATAATTATTGTTTATACCATAACAGTGCCTGAAATTTTTCCATTAATGTAAATTAGACACCTAGTGCATTGTATTATTAATATGGATAATTGAAGAATATTCCATTATATCATGAAAAAAGGAGCTCTTTATGGGAAGACCATTTATTGTTCTTTTTCTTTCCTTCCACCACTATAATCCAAATTATCATCATCTCCTGACTGGATTATTCCAATAACTTTGATCTAGTTTATCACCATTTATTAAACTATCACTATCACTTGCCAGGTTATTAAAATTGTCTACCAGAATTCAGCCTTTGGCCATTACTTGACTGGAAGTACTAAAAGGGAAGATCTGCCCTGGAGATAAGCTTGTTAAAAGTAGAATTTAGTAGTGTATGCTGGGGCTTAGTCTAGGGAATAGATTCATTCCCACCTAGTACTCTAAGCAGCTTTGTGTTTGAATGCATATGTAGGCCCACGTTGGACTTATAATTGAAGCGATTGACATCTGAAAGAAAGGCAAGCAGGGAGAGAGAGGGGGGAGAAAGAAACTTTGACATTTTAAAACTTGAAAAAACTGTTTGGTTTCTGGGGCAGGGTAAAGCTGGTGCCCATCAGAGCCCCCTTGAATGACTTGAAGTTAAAAGGAGCTGGAGAGTACACCCAATCATAGTGATCACCTAGATCAGTGGAGTGGAAGTAGGCATCATGCAGCAATGGAGAGATAGGTTGAGCTGGGAGGTGTTCCTTCAGTACCATCCATCTGGCATACACAGATGTATGAATAAAAGAAAAAGGGTTGGGAGGTGGGAAAAGATATCATAATTAGTAGGACTAAGAGCTTTGTAACACTGGCCTAAAGCCACGAAGTGGAAAGGTTCCTGTGATAACATTTCAGAAGCTGTCCTGACGGAATGATTGTGTCCTGCTGCCAACCTGTAGTTAGCCTTTGGACTTCCCTAAAAAACACCATAACCGTAGAGGGGAGGGGGGACCCTACCAGCCTTCCAAATGGTCACTTTGTTTAGGTTTCCTCTTCCCAATTCATTTTCTATGAAACCAAATTCAACCCTCTGAGTTTTATTAAAAGAAGGGGAGGAGGTGGAAGACTCAACCCATCTTTCTTAATTTCTTAAAGATGTAAAGATATTATAATATTTCTATTGGTACTCACAAAGTGATACACAATCTAGCCTTTGCCTAGTTCTTACCTAACTACACTCTCTCCCTTGCTTTCTATTGCTGCTGTTGTTCTGTATCATCAAGTCTAGTTTGACTCATCACAAACCCATGAACAGCCATTCTGAAACTGTCCTATCCTGTGCCATCCTCATCATTTCTGAGACACTACTGAAATCAATCCATCATGTTGGGTTCTTGTCTCCTTCGCTGACCCTCCATCTTTCTAAGCATGATATCCCTTCCTAGCCTTGCTTAGCAATGTGTTTAAAGTATGAAAAACAAAGCTTTGCCATCCTTGCCTCCAAGAAGCATTCTGGCCACACAAGTCCAGGAATTATCTATTTTGTTAGCTGTGTTTTGGAAGACCATAGGATGCTCAGTACTCTCCTCCAGCAACACAGCTCTAAGGCATCAGTCCTTCTGTCATACTGATTCATTGTCCAGCTTTCTGATACATAGCAGGTGACTGAGAAGACCATGGCCTGAACCAGGCACATCTTTGTCTTCAAACTCAGATCATTTCTCTTCAGTATTTTGGAGAGGAACCTGACAGCAGAAAAATGCAATTTAACTCCTGATTTCCTACATCAGGAAGACAAAGATTCCCACCACTGGGCCAGTTGGCAGCACCATGATAGGTAGAGAAGAGATTAAGGTTGTTAACAATTACAGCTTGCTCAGCTCCACA
>NW_006399990.1:2495950-2497240 GCF_000299155.1 Elephantulus edwardii | reverse complement strand
CATACTGCTTTCCACAGGGGTTGCACCATTTTACACTGTCAGGGACCTTTTGAGAGTACCAAAAAGCAATGATGTCTGCCTAGAGATTGCTGTTGTTATTGTTATATGCTGTCGAATCACCTACAATTCACAGCCACCCTATGTACAACAACCCTAAACCCTGCTGTACACTGTACCAATCTTATTGTCTCTGACACCCCTACCCCCATTACCTCAGTCACTGAATCAATCCATCTCACCGAGGGTCTTCCTCTCCAGTACAAGTGATTGCAAAGTCTATGAGGTGAGCCTAATCCAGGCCATGGTCTTCACAACTGCTTGTTATGCTCCAGAGAGCTGGACAATGACTAAGGATGACAGAATAAGAATCAATGCCTTCAAGTTGTGGTGCTGAACAAGAGTCTTGAACATATCATGGACTGCCAAGAGAACAGATAGGTCTGTCTTAGAGAAGGTGAAACCAAGTCTCTCCTTGGAGGCTGGGATTTTGAAGCTCCATCTCACATACTTGGGGTACGTAGCCAGGAGAGACTGGTCCTTGGAGAATGACATCATCCTTGGAAGAATGGAGGGACAGTACAGAAGAGGAAGACCCAGGATGAGGTGGATTGGTACAGCAACTGGGGCAATGGGGGTTGGTGTGTTAGAATTACTGATAATGGCTCAGGACAGGGAAGAGTTCAGAGCTGCTGTACTTAGGGTAGCTATATGTCGCAGGCGACTCAATGGCACATAACAACAACAATGTATTATATTGGTTGCTTTTTATTTAAGCCTCTTGTTTAAAGTCAATAAGACCTCATTGGGGGGGGTCTTTGTATTTAAAAGTCGATTGTTATTATATTTTGGAGGAACATTCTTCTAAGTGGTACAACATTCTTCTGGCAATATGCTGTACTGATGTAAACTGGGGTTGCTGTGATGCTGAACCTTGTGACACTGGGATGTCAAATGTCAAAATGGTTACCCATGCTGGACAGTATTTGGTGGAGCTTCCAGTTTACAACAGGTTTGGAAGCAGGAGTGGCATCCACTTCCTAAACAACATGCTCCTGGAAACTCTTTGAACTTTGAGAAACGACGATCATTACAGAAAGGCTTCAGGTCTTTTGTTCATAGGGCTGCACTGAGTCATGCTTAACTTGACAGTAATCAATAACAACCACAAGTACCAACTTTCTCCTTTGAGGCTAGGATTTTGAAACTCACATACTTTGGGCATGTGGCCAGAAGGGACTGGACCTTGGAGAAAGTCATCGTGCTCAAAAGGATGGAGGGAAAGTGCAGTAA
>NW_006399990.1:2482334-2483319 GCF_000299155.1 Elephantulus edwardii | reverse complement strand
GAGTCACTTGTGGTTCATAGCAACTCTATCTATATTAGTTTTGAAACATGAGCCCATCACATTGTCTCCAACAGAGCTAATCCCTTTCTCCTGTCACTGAGTCAATCTATCTCCTCTGTAGTCTTCCTCTTCTGTGCTGTCCCTCCACCTGTCCTACCATGATGTCCCTTTCCAAGGATTGGTCCCTTCTCACCACGTGCCCACGAGTTGGAAAACACTGATTTGATGACAGAAATGAAGCTGGAGACAGAATGGTAGAATCCTGTACAATGACCTATGCATTGCAAACACCTTTTATAAGAGACATGAAAGTTCACCAGAATTTAAAGACCATCTCAGGAACAGGTTTGTAGCTTTAAGCACTAATGAGGGAAGACTAGATGAGCTGTGGGAGGATATCAAGAATATAATTCATGAAGAATGCAAAAAGTCACTGCAAAAACAGGAGAAAAAAAAAGACAAAGATGGATGTCAGAAGAGACTATGAATATTGCACTACAACACTGAGAAACTAAAGCAAAGGGAACAAATCAAGAAGTTAAGGAGCTGAACAGAAGATTACAAAAGGCAGCTCAGGAAAACAAAGTATTACAATGAAATGTGCAAGGAGCTGGAGTAGAAAATAAAAAAGGATGAACTCACTTGGCATTAATTAAGCTTAAGGAACTGAAGAATAAATTCAAGCCTCAAGTTATAATACTTAAGGAAGTTGAATGTAGAATGTTGAATGACCCAGAAAGCTCAAAAGAAGATGGAAGCAGTATACAGAGACACTGTACCAAGAAGATTTGCCTGAAACAGAAGGATTTCATGAAACAACATATGACCAAAAGCCTATGATGATGAAGTAGTTCAAGCTGCTTTGAAGGAAATGGCAAAATATAAGGCCCTAGGAATTAATGGAATACCAATTAATGTATCTCTCAGCAAACAGATGCTATACTGGACATGCTTATAAGGTTATGCCAAGGAATCTGGAGGACAA
>NW_006399990.1:2477677-2480284 GCF_000299155.1 Elephantulus edwardii | reverse complement strand
AGTAGAATCTTGCTTGCATGTGAAGTCAGTGAGATTGTTCTATAGTTTCTACACTAAAGTATTAATCCTAAGAATGTATGGTTTCTTTTGTTGTTGGTAGTGATTTACAATTCCCTTGCTATTTTCCTTCAATCATGTTGACTGAAAATAGGGACAGTTTTATTTCTTCTTTTAAAATATGTTTAATTTTTTTTCTTTATTTCCACTCCTTTATTTCACTAGTTAGAACTTCTGGTAGAATGTTAGTGGTGAGGTTAAACATTCTTAATTCTGATATTTAGAAGGAAAGCATTCCATATTTTACCATTAAGTATTATTTTAACTGCAGTCTGTTGTTTTCTTATTTGCAAATATCTATTATTGAGTTAAAGACTCTTTTTTCTTTTTTAATTGAGTTGTTTTATTTGTTCTGTTTTCTAGCATTAGCATTAAGAATGGATGTTGATTTTGAATTTTAGCAAGTATTATTATCTGCAATTATTCATATTGTTATATAGTTTTCCCTTTTTTACGCATTAGCTTAATGTGTTACATTGATTTTGTTTTAAATATAAAGTCACATTTACATTTCCAGACACACATCACTTGATCATATAGTATCCTTGTTTTTACACATTATTAAATTCAATTTGCTAATATTTTATGCATCTAGAAAGTGTTCCTCAAAGAATAGGATTGTAAGACTTTGCCTCACATATTTTGGACATGTTACAGGAGGGTCTAATACCTCGAAAAGGACATAATGCTTGGGATCTAATGAAATCTAAGCAGGGAAGGAGAGGAAGACTCACAACAAGATGGACTGACTGAAGAGTGACTACAACTAGGAGTACAGCAGATCTATAACTAGAGTGGCTTTGAGTCAATGACATTTTGTGGAGGATTTCTGACTCAATCTTAATGAAAGATAGTATGTTACAGTCTCCTTTCTTGTAATATTTGTATCTTATTTTAGTATTAGAGTAATGTTGGCTTCAGGGAAGGGAGCACTGGTGGCCTGGTGGGTAGAGAGTTGTGCTGATAACCTAAACGCAGTGTCTCTCTTGTGGTTCAAATCCACTTTAAGCTCTGAGGAAGAAAGATGGACAATCTATTTCTTATGATTTAAAACTTCTAAAAATACACTTGAGGGTCAACTATAAAGTTATTTCCAACTCAGTGACAACAAAAATGAAATAGAGAATGCCCTCAGAGTATGAGTTGGAAAGTTTGTAATTGTTGTCATTTTTTAACCTAGAAAAAAAATTTGTAGACAATATGTGTTTGTGTTTCATTGACTATGCAAAGGCCATTGACTCTGGGAAGCACAACAAAGTGTGGCTAACCTTGAGAAGAATGAGAATCCCAGAACACTTGATTCTGCTTATGGGAAACCTATGCTTGGACCAGGAAGCATTCCTCAGAATAGAAAAAGGAAACACCGCATGGTTTAAAATCAGAAAGGGACTGTGTCAGGGATGTGTCCTGTCTCCATACCCTTTCAATCTATATGCCGAACAGATCCTTCAGGAAATTTGACTTTATGAGGAGGAATGTGGCACCAGCAGTCAGGAAATCAAAAGACAAATTGCATTAGGTAAATCTGTTGTCGGAGACCTCTCCAGAGTTGAGAAGCAGCGATGTCAGTCTAGAAACTATTTGCCTGATCCAAGCCACGGTTTTCACAATTACTTGCTATGCATCAGAGATCTGGATAATGACTAATGATGACAGAAAAAAAAATCAATGGCTTTGAGGTGTGGTGCTGGAGAAAAGTCTTGAACATACCATGAACCACCAAGAAAACAAATAGGTCTGTCTTTGAGAGGGTGAAACAGAATTTTTCCTTAGAGGCTAGGATTTTGAAGCTCTGTCTCACATACTTTGGCCATGTGGCCAGGAAGGACTGATCTTTGGAGAAGCACATCGTACTTGGAAGGGTGGAGGGAGCGCACAAGAGGAAGACCTCAGATGAGATGGATTGATACTGTGACTAGGGCAGTGAGGCTGGCTCAGGACAGGGCAGCTTCAGAGCTGTTGTTGCTATGACTCGCAGGTGACGTGATAGCATATAACAACATGTTAGTACCCCTTTAAATGTCTAATAGGAAGACTTAGAGGTAAAATTAAGTGGACCTGTAGATAGTTTTAATAGAAGTTTTGAAAACTATGCATTTCAATAATCATAAGACTAATCTGGACACCTATTTCACCTTCAGTGATTTCAATAATTTTCAGTGTGAGGAAATTGTTATGTTGTTGTTTGTTAGGTGCCATCAACTCAAGTACACCTATGAACAACAGATCTAAACTCTGTCATATCCTGTGTCATTTTCATCAGTTCTGACACACTGTATTCCATTCCTGCTGTTATTGGGTCAATCCATCCCATTAAAGTCTTCCTCCCCTTCACTGACCCTCCATCTTCCCTAGTATAATGTCCATCTCCTTTCCTATAAACATGTCCAGAGTGTGTCGGATGAAGCTTCACCATCCTTGCCTCCAAGGAGAATTCTGTCTGTACTTTTTCCAAGATATATCTGTTTGTTCTTTTGGCAGTTCATGGGATAGTCAGTGCTCTTCTCCAACACCACAACTCAAGCACATCAATTCTTCTTCTGTCATCCT
>NW_006399990.1:2432036-2477287 GCF_000299155.1 Elephantulus edwardii | reverse complement strand
TAATGCAGGTTGGTGATGAGTCTTCCTCCTATTCTGATGTTAGATCCTTCTTTATAAAGTATAGCTTCCCAAATTGTTTATTCAGCATACAGACTGATTATGTATGGAGTAAGGATACAACCCTAACACTTTCATTTCCTGAGTTTAACCTATGCAGTATTCTCTTGCTCCATTCAAACAACATCTACTTGGTCTAGGTATAGGTTTCATTTGATTATAATTAAATGTTCTGAGATTTCCATTCTTCTCAAAGTTAGCCATAGTTTGTTAAAAACTACACAATCAAATGTTTTTGCATAGTCAATAAAACATAAACAGAGATTCTTCTAGTATTCTCTGCTTTTATCCAAAACCCATCTGACATCTGCAGTGATATCTATCCCTGGTTCCATGAACAGTTCTACACCCAACTTGGACTTCTGGTAGTTTCCTGTAAATGTACTCTTCTAGCCATTTTTAAATCATCTTCAGCAATATTTTTCTTTACTGTAATATTAATGATAGTGTTTGATAAAGTCCACATTCTGTTGGATCAACCTTTTTTGAGAATAGGAAAAAGTATGGACCTCTTTCAAGAAATTGTTAGTAGTAGTAGAAATTATTTCCTTTCTTATGTTTTTTTCCCATTTGCTTGTAAATACTTGTTTGTAGTATTTATTATCCTTTTAATTTCTGTAGGATATAGAGTAATACCCACTTACATATTATTGCTACTGCTTACTTCTCTACACTTTCCGTATCTTCCAGATTTTACATAAGAAACAATTATCATTTTATAATTGATGTTGCTGTCAGGTTTTATCAAGTTGAACGGAACTCATAGTGACCTTAAGAACAATAGCTTGAAACCTTTTCCTAGCCTGCACCATCTCCACATGTTCAACCCTACTTTTACAATCACTGTGGCATCCATCTCACCTTCTCTTTCATTAATCCTCAATTTTTTTCCAGTATGATGACGTTTTTCAAGGACTCTTGACAAAATACCAAAGTATGTGAGAAGCTTCACCATCCTTGTCTCTAAAGAGCACTCTGGTTGCACTTCCTCCAAGAATATTTGTTTGTTCTTTTGGAAGCCATTCAATACTCTTCACTAGCATTATAATTCAAAGTCATTCAATTCTTTTTTTGGTCTCCCTTATTTTGAAAATATCATGGTTTGGATCAGGTACATCTAAATCTTTAAATTTTTTTTTTTTTGCTCTTTAGCACCTTTTAAAAAGGTCCTTGATGGCAGATCTTCCCAGTGTAGTGCATATTTTAATTTCTTGGTTATTGCCATGCTAGGAATGAAGTCAGTTTGAAAACTAAGGTGTGCTTGATTTAGTCCATGGTTTTTCCAATCACTTGTTATGCATCCGAGAGCTGGGCAATGAATAAGTATGACAGAAGAAAGGATTGTGTCTTTGAGTTGTGGTGCTGACTATGCCATGGGCTGAAAATAAGAACTAATAGAAATTACTTGGAAAAAGGGCGCCCAGGATGCTTCTTGAAGGCAGGTTTGCACAGCTTCATCTCACGTACTTGGGTATGTTGCTAGGAGAGGTTATGGAATGTGATATCATGCTGAAAAGTTGGAGGGTCAAAGAAAAAGACCTTCAATGGTAAGGACTGACATAGTGACTGCAACAATAGGCTAAGGAGTGTTAGAGATGATGATGAGAGCACAGTATAGGACAGGGTTTAGATTTGATGTTTGTGGGGTCACAATTAGTAGTACTTGACTCAAAAGTACCTCACAACAACAACAGCTATTGTTACCATGGATGTTGACTGAGGATAAAAAAAATTAAATCACTAGAAATTTCAATCTTTTCTCTATCTATCATAATGTTGCCTATTGGTCCAATGGTCAGGAGTCTTGTTTTCTTGATGTTTGAAGTGTAATCCATTTTAAAGGCTGTAGTCTTTGACCTTCATCAGTAAGTGCTTTCAATCTTCTTCATTTACTGCAAGCAAGGTTGTATCATAAGCATAATGCGGGATGTTCATGAGTCTTTTAATGATTTATATGATTTTTATAATTTAAAAATTTTAAATCAGAACAATTAAACTTGGAACACATTTTAATTTCCATTTTCTTGGTTTTGCATTTAAATGGTGTAAAAGAAGACCTATATAATTGGTTAAGGGAGCTCTGGTGGCTTAGTGGTAAGGAGTTGCACTGCCAACCCAAAGGCATGTTCAAATCAATCAGCTGCTCTGCAGAAGAAAGGTGGACAATCTCCTCATGCATAATTTACTGCCTCTGAAAACCCACTGGAGGGTTGGTTACAGGTCTGTTTCAACCTGATGGAACATAACAACAAATCACAAGTTTATATATAAATTTTAAAAGTTATAATGTGTATAACTGTACCAGATAATCTATATTAAAGCATTGCTTATATGATTGCAATATAAACTGTTCTTGTTGATAGGTGCTGCCAGGTCGAGAATGACTCATAGCAACCTTATGAACAAAAGATCTGAACCCTGTTCTATTCGGGGCCATCCTCACATTTCCTGACACCATAAACCCATTGCAGCCATCACTATGTCAGTCCACCTGGTTGAGGGTTACTCTCCTTCGCAGACCCTCCACCCTTCTTAGTATCATGTCCTTCTCCAAGGAATAACCTCTCCTAGCAACATGCTTAAAGTATGTCAATTGTGTATGTATATAGTTGTTGTTGTGTACTGTTGAGATGGAACGAATGCTTTGGTGGGTTTTCAGAGGCAGTTAATCACACGGAAGGAGATGTTAATCACATGAGAGGAGATTGTCCAACCATCTCCCACGGAGCAGCTGATGACCTTGAACCATGTGCCTTAGGGATTGCAGCACAGCTTCTTGCCACTACGTAGGCCACCAGAGAGAGCTAGATAAATAGATAGATAGATAGATAGATAGATAGATAGATAGATAGATAGATAGATATAGAGAAATAGAGGTGAGATAGAGAGGAAGACAATTATTAAACTAAATTAGAAAAGAACAATTATTTTGTTATTGTTGTAATGTGTAACTTATAGCAACCCTATGTACAATGATTTTGTAAATTCTTACCTAACTTGAGAGGGAGTGCAAAGCATTATGCTGAGTGAACTAACTCAGTCATATAAGGATAAATATTGTATAAAACCATTCTTGTAGAATGAGTATAAGGATCTAAGAGGTGTGGGAGAGGGCGGAAGCAGAGCAATGAGGATGTGTAGGGAAAGGGGGAGATTAATCAGAGAGTTGTATAATTTAATGGGGGGGGTGAAGGAAATTTAAAGAATTTGTTCTTAAAAACAATGTATTTGAATTTTGTAAATAAAAGAGTAGCAATTTAAAAATTCAAAAAGTATATATTCTTAAAAAGGTGTAGACTATTAAATGAGTAATGAAGAGAGGATGTGTAAATCAATAAAATTACTGCAGTCTGTTTATATTTAATTTCTAAATCCTACTTTTAAACTCTATATCCTCTTTCCTTTTATTGTCTTTCACACATGTTAATTTGTCCAAATTTGATGTTAATTTCACAATGCATAGAAGAAATATTACCTCTTTTCTGAAAGAAACCATAATTTACACCTACCTTTCCTGAGCAAGAATTAATCATAAGTTTTAATAGTTGCTGACTGTAAAGCAACATAGAACAAAACAACAAAAAAAAAGTGTGATAAACTTTTAGTTAAAATCAAACAAACAAACAGACAAAAAATCCTAGTCTTCAAGGAGAAACTCAGTTTCATCCTCTCCAAGACAGACCTATTTCTTTTCTGGGTGGTCCATGGTATCTTCTTCAGCACCACAACTCAAAGGCATTAATTCTTCTTCTGTCATCCTTATTGACCATCTTTCTGATGCATAACAAGTAATTGCAAAGACCATGGCCTTGATCAGGTGCAGCTTAGTGTCTAGACTGATACGTTGCTTTTCAGTACTCTGGAGAGGTCCTCAATAGCAAATTTTTCCCAGAGTAATTAATCTTTTGATTGCCTGACTGCTGGTGTTAAGAGTGTTGATTAAGAAGCCAAGCAAGCTGTAATTTAATTGTTTTTCGTTGGGTTTTTTGTTGTTCTTTTTGTTTCTTTGTTTGTTTTAATTTCTGCCCTGCGGGATTTATTGGAGCCCGGAGAACTCCTCCATCTGTGAGTTGCTAATAGCCTCATTCTCTTCTCCACTTATCATGATGCTGCCAATTGGCCCAGTGGTTAGAATTTTTTCTTTTTGATGTTATGCTTCAATCTATATTGAAGACTACAGTCCTTGACCTTCTGCAGCAAGCATTTCAGGTCCTCCTCAGTTTTAGCAAACAAGGTATAATTATTTACAGTATAGTTACTATACAGCTTATAAAAAATAGTTACATATGAAGAAAAAATTTAATAAGTAACTACATTTGTACAATGATGTTATTGCTCCTATTGTGAAGTGCCATCAAATAGAATATGACTCATAATGACTCGATAAACAACAGATATGAACTTTGCCCTATCCTGTACCATCTTCATGATCTCTGTCATGCACAGCATGGTGTTTGTCGCTGCATTAATTTCTCTCATTGAGAGTCTTCTCTATCACTGACCCTCTACTTTTCTGAGCATGATGTATATAAATGAAATAGGCCTCCTGAAAATATTGCTAAAGTAAGGGAGTTGCTCTATCACCATCTTTGCCTCTAATAACCACTCTGGTTGCACTTTCTTCAAAACAAATTCATACGTTCCTTTGGCAGTCCATGGAATATTCAAAGTTCTTTACCAACACCACACTTCAAAGGCATCGATTCTTCTTCAGTCTTCCTTACTCATTGTCCAACTTTCAGATGCATAAGAAGCAATTGAAAGTGCCTTGGCTTGGAACAGTACACCTTAGTCTTTAAACTGACATGATTGCTCTTTAGTATTTTAGAGAGATTCTTGATAGCAGATTTCCCAATCCAACATGTCCTTTGATTTCTTAACTGCTGCTACCGTGGGTATCGATTTGAATTGTGCAAATGAAATTAAATTGTTGACAATTCAAACTTTTCTCTATTATCTATTATTAGACCAGTGTGGTTTTTGTTTTCTTGATAATGAGGTGTAACCTATTTTGAAGGTTGTCCTTAATCTTTTACAGTAAATGTTTCCAGTCTTCTTCACTTTCTGCAAGCAATATTGTGTCATCTGTATAACAGATCTTGTTGATTAGTCTACTTCCATTTCAATGCTATATTATTCTTCATCTTCTTCTCCAACTTCTCAAATTATTTGTTTGGCATACAAACTGAATAGATAAAGAGAAAGGATACAACCCTGATGCACACCTTTCCTGGTTTTAAACAGCACAGTGTCTCCTCTTGTTCAAATGACTACATTCATAACAAAAATAAAATTTTAAAATATTTTCCTTTAAAACTAAATAAGATTGTTTGAAACAGATGGCATTGACAATAAATTTCTGAAAGATTCATCACTTTTGAAATGAACAAAAAGAGTTTTGGAATATTCAATAAAATCCTTTGAAGACAAACCACTGTAAAGTGAATTCTGCAATAGAGATAATTGATTTACACTATTTAGAGTTCCAAGTAGATTGTCAATGGGTCTTAAGTATACAGGTTTAACTGCCTTATATTCAAAATCAGAGCTCTGGTAACCTAGTGGTAAGAAGCTTCGCTGCAATCCTAAAGCCATCATTTGGACCCACCAGCTGCTTCTTGGGAGGATGGGCAATCACTTCTCACAGGATTAACCAGAGGATTGCCTCCGAAAACCAGCTAGAAGGTCAGCTATGAGTTAGTTCCAACTTAACTCCACACAACCACCACCACCACAACAAAAACATCTATTTAGGAAAGAGGTAGGTCAAACTACATAACCTGTAATCCTTACTCTTTATATTAGCAAGGAGTTTAGAGGTAAAGGAGAAAGTGGTGGTGGTGGTGGTAAGTCCCATCAAGTCAACACCAAGCCATAGCATAACAGCATGAAAACTGAACTATCTTCATGATTTTCAATGTGCTTGAGTCCATCATTTCAGCTACTGTGTCAGTTTATCTTACTGAAGGTATTCCTCAACGAGAAAGAGTGACAGACAGGATATTTTCCTTTAAATTTGTCTGGCAAACATTAAGCCCATTATCCTTTCTATTATGCCAAAGGATTTGCTGAACTCACTCTCTCTGCAACCTAGAAACATTCTTCTGACATTTGGGGGATGCCGCTTCATGAAGATGGTGATCTTCTAAACCCTGAGTTCCCAGAGCTCTATGAATTTGCAAGTAGGAATGAGGCCCAGGAAATGACAAGAGACAAAATATTCCAATTGTAAGAGAAATAAGAGCAGTAGATAAAGCCAACACACTCAGCAGTGATTTATGCAATACCTACGTACTAACTCTCAAGCCAACAGCATGTTTCTAGGCTATATGCAACAACCAAATTACCATAAATTACGCTGAGGCAAAAATAAGGTCATAAAATGGGCGTTTTACAGTGGCTATTGACTACACCGTTCAGTTTGCATTAAATCTTCTGAAATATTGTTACTTTGTCAACTAAATTAGTAATTGGTGTCTTCTCGAGAAGGAGATATATAAGGTTGCAAGCTCCATATATATTACTCACCACAATTAAAGTCACTCGCTGTAAGACACCGCTATCTATATGCATCAGACTAATTATTTTGTGCTTTTTTACTAAGATAATGGGACGCTGCTGCCAGTGGGCAAATCCTGATCATACATTATATCACACTTCCTAGCAATTTTGATGAAAACTACAGGTGGAGACAGATTATAATGGGAATATCTAATTGAAATTCATCTCTATTTTGCTTCAGATGGAAGACATGCTGCTTGAGCCCTGAAACATACTCAATTTCATTCAAATTGGATGCAGATTTTTCAAGCAAAACTAAATTAAAATATATATATTTCAAAGGGTTCTGGAAGAGAGAAATATCAGGAATGCTGACCAATTAGATTCATTGGAGCCTTACATTCTTTATAAGCCCTCCCTTCTCACTGAGATTGTTCATTTCCAAGATTGTTGTTGTTGTTATGGGCCATCTAGTCAAGTACGACTCATAGTGACCTTTAGAATACCCAGCCTGAACCCTATCCTATCCTGTGTCATCCTCATCATCTCTGATACACTAGAATCTATTGCTAAGTCATCATGCTGATACATCTTGTTAGGGGTCTTCCTTTCCTTCACTGACGCTCCATCTTTCCAAGCCTGATGTCTCTTTCAAAGGAATAGTCTAATCTAATTACATGTTCAAACATGAGAGATGAAACTTCACCTTAGTTGTCGCCAGAGAGTACTTTGCACTGTTTCCAAAATGCATCTGTTTGTTCCATGGTAGTCCATAGGATATTCAGGGGGTTTCCCCAACACTAAAATTCAAAGGTATCATTCTTCTTCGGTCATCCTTACTCCTTGTCCAGCACTCTTGATGCAAAGCAGCTGATTGAGAAGACTATGGCCTGAATCAGGCACATGTTAGTCTGCAAACTGGCATAATTGATTTCCAGGAGTTTTGAGAGGTTCCTCACAGCAGACTTGTCCAATGCAATATTTCCTGATTTCCTGATTCCTAATACCAAAAGTGTTGATTGTGGATCCAAGAAAGATGAAATCATTGACAGCTTCAATCTTTCCCCATCTATCATAATGTTGACCTTTTCCTAATGTAGGAAGGTACCTTCCCTAAACCTTCACTAAAGATCCCAATCTTAATGTTAACATATTTGACTAATGATTAGCAATTGGAAGGTTTCGCAAAGACCAAGTGGAGTACATTTTTGTTCTTTTTTAAAATTTTATTATTTTTTGTGTGTGAGCCATCAAATTGGATCTGACTCGTACAGGAGGAAATTGCACCTCCTTCTCCAGCCGAGAGTCTGGTGGATTTGAACCACGTACTTCTGGGATTGCAGTGCAGCTTCTTGCCACTAGACCACCAGAGTTTTTTTTTTTTTTTATTCTTTTTTTTTTTTTTTTTGCAAGGAGACTGTTTATTTGGAAAGGATTTTGCAATAAACATAGTGAACAGACTCCAGGCAGCTGCTATTCTTCCCCCTCATCCTCATCCTCATAGGAATCGACACCCACTTCCTCATAATCCTTCTCCCGGGCAGCCATATGCTCTCGGGCCTCAGAAAACTCACGCTGTTTCATGCCCTCACCCTCATACCAGTGCACGAACGCCCTCTTGGCATACATCAAGTCGAACTTGTTGTCCACGCACAATTTTATTATTTAATAATTTTTTATCACTTTGTAAGCTTTTTTTCTTAAGCTTCCTTTGTTATTTTTATTAATTTTTAAGTAAAACTTTTATTTTATAATGGTATACTTACAAAGTTCATATATATTGTTTTTCACACCGAATCTTTCCCATTTCCTTCACCCACATCTTCCTCTACCAATCAAATTGTGAGACCCTATGATTACCACCTGGCCATCTTAACACTTCTGCTCCTAACGCTCCCCTTGGATCCTCGTTGGATACACGTTTTACTAATTTTTCTGTTTCTACAATAATATTCTTATACAGTATTTATCCTTATGGGTCTGCATTGTTCCCTTAGAATAATACTCTCTAGTCCCTCCTAGGTTAGGTAGTGATTTTAAAAATCATTGCTCCTGTGAGCTGTGTAGTATTCCGTCAGGTGAATGTACCAGTGAATTTAGCTCCCTATTGTCTATTTCTTTCATGTCTTGCCTCTAGGAGTTCCTCCTAGGGCAGACAATGGAGATTTTCCAATGAAATATTGAGTATAAAGAAGTTGCTTCTCTGAGGAAAAAATGTTATTCACAAGAACATGAATGCTTGCTTGTACGCACAAAAGATACAGTTACAGAAGAAAATACTTGCACACTCACAGACATATATATGCATCCATACACTTACAGTCTGAGTGGCACATATTCACACATAATTGCCTAAAACCATTCACATAAAAAATAAAAATGCACGTGTTGTTGTTGTCGTTAGGTGCCATCAAGTCAAGTATGACTCATAGTGACTCTGTGAAAACCAGATTTGAAACCTGTCTTATTCTATGCCATTTTCATCATCTCACTTGAACCTATTGCTATTGTCACTGTGTCAATTCATCTCATAAAGGGCCTTCTCCTTTTTTACTGACCCTTCACCTGTCCAAGGATGATGTCACCCTCTAAGGAATAGACTCTCTTAGAGACATGTTCAAAGTATGTGCAGTGAGGCTTTGTCAATCAACCTTGCCTCCAAAAAGTACTCTGGATGCACTTTCTCCAAAACATATCTATTTCTTCTCTTGGCAGTCCATAGGATATTCAGCACTTTTCTCCAATGCCACAGACCAAGGACGCAAATTCTTCTGTCATAGATACAAAGGTCCACCTAATCCAGGCCACGTTTTTCTCAATTACTTATTATGCTTCAGAAAGTTGGACAATAACTAAGGTGGACAGAAGAAGAATAGATTCCTTCGATGCTAGAGAAGAGACTTGAACATACCATGGACAACCAAGGAAACAAGTTGGTCTGTCTTGGAGAAGGTGAAGCCAAGTTGTTCCTTGGAAGCTAAATTTATGAATCTCTGCCTAACTTACTTTGGGCACGTGGCCAGGAGAAATCAGTCATCGGAAAAGGACATCATGCTTCAGGCCATTTGTCCACAGGGTCTCTATGAGTCATGCTCGACTTGAAGGCAATCAACAACAACATGCTTATTTATTGCCCAATTTCAGATGCATAGCAAGTGATTGAAAAGACTATGACCTGAAGCAGGCCCACTTTAGTCTTCAAACAGATATCATTGATCCTTAGTAATTTGGAGAAGTCCCTGACAACAGACTTTCCCAGCGTATCTCCTTATCTCCTACTGGTACCAAAGCTGTTGATTGTGATTCCAGGTAAGATGAAATAGTTGACAATTTCTATCTATCATGATGTTGCTTATCAATCCAATGGTGAAGATTTTTGTCTTCTTGATGTAGAAACACAATCTATATTAAAGGCTGTAGTCTTTGATCTTTGGCAGCAAGCATTTCTAGTCCTCTTCACTTTCAGAAAGCAAGGTTGTGTCATCTGCATAATGCAGGTTGTTGATGAGTCTTCCTTCATTCCTGATCTCATATATTCTTCTTTCTGATATATATAAGTATATATGAGCATGATATAGATGCAATACCATCCTTAGTTATAAACAAAAAAACATATTTCATTGCTTTCTAGAAAAGGAAATGCTTTTTAGAGTAGTAAGTAATAACTATTACTTAAACTGGAAAGTATCTGTGTTGTTTTGACTGAACACTAGATGGTAGACTTCTTAAACTGATTTACTCACTCATTTATTCAACCAATATTAAATGAGTGAAAATAGAAGAACAATACAATCTGAACTTTCATAAGGTATTTTCTTCTTGAAATTCTGGAGAAAACAGATATATGTTATATATATTTATATATTATATATAATATTTATATATACATAAATTGTCTCATACTCAGTAGGCACTCAAGATGCAAACCATTAGTTATGCATATTATTTCCTTAGTGTAATAGTTACTCAAGTAAATGTAACTCTGTTATCTAGGACATTCAAGCAACAATATTTAATCTGTAATGAGTGTTTACTGGGCCAGGCTGCCTGCAAAGTGTCTTTATGATACCTCACTACATTCTAAGCATTACAATGTCCCCACAGGCTAGCTACTCTAATTATTTCCATTTTATGGTCAAATTCACTGTATTATAGAGCAACATCATGAGTCTGATTAAATAAAAGCATATGACCTTTATTGAAGAATGGAGATGATCTGAACAGAAGAAATGAAAATGGTCACTACCTCAGACCAGAGGAAAAAGTATATTATTGTTCCACTAGAACAGGATTCAAAGGTTACAAAATTCCTGACTGAGTGCAAAACCATCCGGACAGTCAAAGGTAGGAAGGTAGGATGTCTAGAATAAAAAATTTGGTAGCAATAAGATCATAGCACATATATGGAATCACATGCTTGGTCAAAGGCATACAACATTCAGTTGAGTACAAGATGATTTCAATAAAATAACAAAGTAGATTTTTCTGTTTACCTATTGGAGTAAACCAATTTTCGCCTCTGTTTGACTAAAATAAAAAAGATGCTTTAGAAACAGATTTAAATATTCTGCACTTCCCAAGTCAGAGAAATGCTGTTCTCCTAGTTTGTGAACAGGTCAGCATCAAGGTTAGAGGAATTGCTTTTAGGAAAGGTAGCTTTACAAATGCAACATGGATTCCAGATTCATGCAAAACTTTAAAGTGGAGCTAAGGTTACACTTTTAGACTACTTAATTTATGTTGTTGTTGTTGTTAAGTGCTGTTGAGTTGCCTGTGACTCATAGTGACCCTTTATATAACAGCCCTAAACCCTGCTCTATCCTGTGCCAACCTTGTTGTCTCTGACACACATACCTCCATTACCCCGGTAACTGAATCAATCCATCTCATTGAGGGCCTTCTCTCCTGTGCTGTCCCTCCACCCTCCCAAGCATGACATCCCTCTCCAAGGACTGGTCCCTCCTTGCAACATGTCCAAAGTACATCAGGCCAAGTTCAGAATCCTTTCCTCCAAGGAGCAGCCTGGTTTCACCCTCTCCAGGATGTGCCTGTTTTTCTTTTAGTCCATGGTATATTCAATACTGTTCTCCAGCACCACAGCTCAAAGGCGTCAATTCTCCTATTACCTCTCGTCATTGTCCAGCTCTCTAATACATGGTAAGTGAATGCAAAGACCATGGCTGCTAGAACCAAGAGTATTGACTGTGGAGTCAAGCAAACTAAAGCTGTTAACAATCTCAAGCTCTTTATCATCTATCATGATGCTGCCAATCAGCCCAGTGGTGATAATCTTTGTTTTCTTGATATTGAGCTTCAATCCATATTGAAGGCTGCAATCCTTCACCTTCTACACCAAGCACTTCAGATCCTCCTCAGTTTCAGCGAGCAGGGTTGTGTAATCTGCGTAACACAGATTGTTGATGAGTCTACCTCCAATCTTGATGCCATACTTCTCAGACAGCCCAGCCTCCCACATAATCTGTACTGCATATAGATTGAAAAGATATGGAGATAGGACACATCCCTGCCATACAGCCTTCCCGATTTTGAACCATGCAATGTTTCCTTGCTCTGTTCTGACTATGGCCTCCTGTTAAAAGTATAGGTTTTGCATAAGCACTTTATACACACACAAAATGCCTCTGAATTTAAACTTTGATACAAATGAGACACAAAGGGGACATTTAGATTTGTCTCTTCTCCTCTCCCCAGTGTCTTTTTGTTGTTACTCAAAGTACTTACAGTATACTCAGTACTTTTCTAAGTATTGTTATTAGAACTTATGTGTCTTTTCAGTGACAAAATAAGGCCTGCACTAAACATTTAACATAACCAGTGTTCTTGTTGTTAGGTGTCGCTGAGACGAGTACAAGTCATAGCAACCCTATGAACAGCCAATGTGAAACTTGTGCTATGCTGTGCCATTTTCATCATCTCTGAGATACTAGAGCCCATTGCTGAAGTTACAGTGCCAATCTATCTCTTTGAGAGTCTTTCTCTCCTTCTTGATCTTCCATATTTCCAATCATGATGTCCCTTTCCAAGGAATAGCCTTACCTAGCTACACAGCATGGAAACTAAGCACAATAATCCTCACACGTATCATAAAGTGGGCTCCATTTTAATCCCCATTTTACAGAGGAGGAACCTGAAACATGAAAAGGTACACTACTTAGTCTGAAGTCAAAGATCTAGTTAGCAGTGGATGGAAGATTCAAACCCATACATACTGAATTAAGAGCCTGCACTACTTTGAGCTTTATTGCAAATGAGTAGGGAAAAGGAAACACAAAAATTAATAAACAGAGAAGTAGAATGAAGGGAATGACAATTGATATTTTAACCAGACATTGTAATTAATTCATTACATTAATCAACTATAACTAGTGCCATAAAATAAAATGCGTATAGATGATTAAATGAAAAACCAATGTGATTTATACACTTTCATTTAAATTTTAAAAATTAAATAATAAATATTTTTAATTGAGGATATAAAGCCAAGTTTTACTGAGCTTAATCCTCATGAATTGTTTGTAGTTTGTTTCTCTAAAGGAAAGAATACTTTATTCCAGAAAACCATAAGGAAATTATATGGCTTAACCACTTTATGCACTCTAAGATACCATGCCTGGCCCAAACTATGATTTCCAGAGCTCTTGGATTCTCCATTCATGAATCAGAACATTAAGTTAAAATAGTTTATCCTCGTTGATAAGGTGTCATATACCAATTGCTCTGTTTGCATTCTCATTTGTATGTCACAAGATCTTTATGAAAACTGTTGTTGTTGTTGTTATGTGTCATTGAGTCACTTACAACTCGTACTGACCCTATGTACAACAGCTCTGAATCCTGCTCGATCCTGAACCAATCTTATTGTCTCTTACAAACCTACCCCCATTACTCCAGTCACTGAGTCAATTCATCTCATCAAGGGTCTTCCTCTCTTGTGCTGATCCTCCACCCTCCCAAGCATGAGGTCCTTCTAAAAGGACTGGTTCCTCCTGGTATACTCCAAAGTATGTCAGATAAAGCTTCAGAATCCTTGCCTCCAAGAGCAGCTCGGCTTCACCATCTCCAGAATGAACATGTTTATTCTCTTAGCAGTCCATGGTATAGTCAATACTCTCCTCCAGCACCACAGCTCAAAGGCATCAATTATCTTTCTATCATCCCTAGTCATTGTCCAGCTTTCTAATGTATAGTATGTAATTGCAAAGACCATAGCCTCAATCAAGCACACCTTAATCTCCAGACTGACATTGTTGCTCTTCAGTACTCTGGAGAGATCCCTGACAGTAGATTTGCCCAATGCAATTTGTCTTTTGATTTTGTGGATGCTGATACAAAGAATACTGATTGTGGAGTCAAGCAAACTGAACCTGTTAACAATCTCAATCTCTCACCATCTATCACGATACTGCCAATCAACCCCATGGTGAGAAACTTTGTTTTCTTGATGTTGATCTTCAATCCACAGTGAAGGCTGCAGCCCTTGACATTCTGCAGCAAGTGCTTCAGGTCCTCCTCAGTATTAGCAAGCAAGGTTGTATCATCTGCATAATACAGGTTGTTGACGAATATTCTTGCAATTCTGAAAATACATTCCTCCTTACAGAGCCCTGCCTCCCAGGTGATCTGTTCCACATATAGATTGAAAAGGTATGGAGATAGGATGCTTCCTTGGCATACACCCTTTCTGATTTAGAATCATGCAATGTTTCCTTGCTCTGTTCTGACAATTGCCTCCAGGTCCGAGTATAGGTTTCTCACAGGTACAATCAAATGTTCTGGGATTTCCATTCTCAGAGTTAGCCTCAGTTTGTTATGATCCACATAGTCAAATGCCTTTGCATAGTCAATGAAATAGACTATGAGATAGACATTTCTCTGGGTACTTTTTGCTTTCTGCCAAGATCCATCTAAATTTAGCTATAATATCCCTAGTACCACAGCCTCTTCTAAACCCAGCCTGCACATCTGGCAGTTCTCTGTTGATATACTGTTCTAGTCGTCTTTTTATAACTTTCAGCAGAATCTTGCTGGCATGTGATATTAATGACATTGTTCAATAATTTCTGCACTCTGTCCGGTCAACTTTCTTTGAAATGGGAACAAAAATTAATCTCTTCCGGTTAGTTGGCTGGGTGGTTGTTCTCCAGATTTCTTGGCACAACAAGGTGAGCACATCCAGGGCAGCATCTGTTTGTTGATATATATGTCAATTGTTACGCCATCAATTCCTGGGGTCTTGTTTTTGCGAATTCCTTCAGAGCAGCTTAAACTTCTTCCCTCATCACTAGACTCTCTTGTTCATAAGTCTTTTCATTAAATTCTTCACTGTTGACCAATTCTTTTTGGTACAATGACTTGGTATACTCCTGTCTTCTTTTAATGCTTCCTAGATCATTTAATACTCTGCCCAAAGTATCCTTAAGAATTGCAACCCAAGGCTTGAGTTTGTTCTTCAATTCCTTCAGCTTAAGAAATGCTGAGAAAGTTCATCCCTTTTGATTTTCTGACTCTAGTTCTTTGCTTATTTCATTATAATATTTTACTTTGTCTTCCCATGCTGACTTTGAAATCTTCTGTTCAGCTCCTTAAGTTCTTGATTTCTTCCCTTTGCTTTAGTACAATATTCAGGTTCTCAACTGAGAGACAACTTGGTCTTTTTTCCCTCTTCTGCCTTTGTAACTATCTTTTGCATTCCTCATGAATGATATTCTTTCTATCCTCCCACAGCTCACTTGGTCTTTACTCATTAGTGTTCAAGGCCTCAAACCTGTTCCAGAGATGGTTCTGAAATTCAAGTGGGATAGATTCAAGACCAAACTTTGATTCCTGTGGATTTGGTTTCATTTTCTTTAGCTTCAGCTTGAACTTGGTTATGATGGTCTGTTCCACAATCAGCACCTGGCCTAGTTTTCACATATGTTATTTAGCTTCTCCAGAGAGTCTTTCCGCACATGTAATCAATCTGATTCCTATGCATATCATCCGACGAAACCCATGTGTATAGTCTGTGTTTATGTTTCTTATTAAAGTATTTGCAATGAATAAATCATTGAATGTGCAGAATTCTATCATTCTATCTCCAGATTCATTTCTGTCACCAAGTCCATGTTTCCCAACTACTGATCCTTCTTCTCTATTTTCAACTTTTGCATTCCAGTCACCTATTATTATTAATGCACTTTGAATGTATGTTCAATTGGTTTCTGGCTGCAAAAGTTGATAAAAAATCTCCTATTTCCTCCTTTTTGGCTCTGGTAGTTGGTGCATATATTTGAATGATAGTGGTATTTATTGGACTTATTTGTCTAGCTTTCCTTTTACAAATAAGTAGAAACTGATGCACAGGAAAACTAAATAGTGTGTCTAAGGCACAGCTCTATTGGAGAAGGAATTGTACTGCTAATTCAAAGGCAGGAAGTTTGAATCCATCAGCAACTGATCTCAGAGAGTTAAGATGAACAATCTCTTCCTTTGTGATTTATAGCCTCTCAAAACCCACTGGAGAGTCAGATATCAGTTGATAGCAATGAACAACAAGTCATAAAACTAGTATGTGAGTCAGAATTAAGATTCCAGTGTTGCTTCTCCAGAATCCCCGCCCTTCATGATTCCTAAGTGCCTCTGTGAGGACAGGACTTCTACCTCCTTACGAAATACAATTGTCTTATGAATACCTTTAACGAGAAGATTTACCTTCAAACCTTCATCTCCAGTATAAAGAGAGATGCTAAACGTCCATAACCTCCTCACTGAGTGAGGGAGTTCATGCCTTAATATTTTAAGATGTGTCCATATTATCACAACTTAATAAAATAAAAACTTATTCATTTTTCTGGTATGAAATCATAATCATAAACAATTCTTCTAAATATGTTTTAAATGCACAAAAAAACCAAACCAAAACAATATCATTGCTGCTAGCTGCCATCAGACTGACTCTGATCCATGACAACCCATGTGTAACTGAATGAATGTGGTCCAGGACTGAACCAGCTTCTTCATGACTAAGATGCCTGGGTTTATTGCTGTGACCTTTGTATCTGCCTATCTCATTGAAATTTTCCCTTGGTGTCACAGACCCTTGCTTTAGCAAACATGATACCCTCCTTCAGTATCTGCTCTTTTATAATGATACCCCTAAAGTTAGAAAGTTGAAATCCCACACAATATTTTGTTGTGATCCATAAAGTTTTCATTGGCTAATATTTAGAATAGGTTGCCTATTTTTCTTGCTGCCGTTGTTGACAGATGCCGTGGAGCCAGTTAGGATTCATAATAATCCATGAATAACAGATCAAAGTCTTGCCCTATCCTGCCTGCCTCAACCTCACAATCCGCGATGTTCAAACCCATCACAGTCATTCTGTTAATCCATTTTTTGAGGTACTTTCTCTTTTATGCTGACTCTCTAAAAAAAATTGTCTTTTTCTAAAATTTGGTGCCTCCTTTCTTTCTAGTCTATTTTAATCTAGAAGTGGCCTGAATCTCTTCCACCACAAGGAAACTTGATAGCTCTGGTGGCCTAGTGGCAAGATGCTGCACTGCAATTCTGAAGGCAAGAACACCAATCGCTCCACGGGAGAAAAATGAGCAATCTTCTCCCATGCAATTAACTGCCTCTGAAAACCTGTCAGAGATTCAGCTATGGGCTAGTCCTAACTCAACAGTACACAACAACTACAACAAATTTAAAAACAAATGTATAAAATGCTAATGGCATAATTTCAAACATCGCAATAACACACAAACCTGCACAGTACAACTAACAGAGAGAAATGTAAAACAAAACAAAAAATAAACAATAACGCTTACTACTATCGTTAGTTAGGGAGCTCTGATAGCCTAGTCATAAGAAGCTGCTTTGCAACCCCAAAGGCACGCAGTTCAAATCCACCAGTTGCTCTGTGGGAGAAAACTGGGCAATCTCCTTCCACACAATTACTACCTCTGAAAATGCACTGGAGGGTCGACTCTGCTCCAACCCAACTATGATACACATCATCATTACCACTATCATTTAGTGAGTAAAAACCATGTGTTTCCTGAGAAGATACATTTACAATAGTCAGCATAGACTCAATATTTGTAACAAATATAAATAATAGACTTTGATAAAGAACTACTAGTTGGACATAACACTGGCAGTGCATTTGGTTTTGAAGTTTTATAATGAAACTATAGTCCTTGTGTGGTGCAAATGCTTCAGATACTTAGTTTCTAAACAAAAGATTGGATTTTCCAGTCTACTGAGAGGTCACCTAAGAAGTAATCATCATCTAGTTAAAAAACCAAACAAACCCGAACATTCAAAATTCTAGGGGTTTTTTTAGATCTACTCTGACACTCACAAGATCACCATGAACTCAACAACATAGAGTAAATTCAAGAGCAACTGTTATTTTTTTTTGTTTGGTTTTTTTAATTTAGGTTGTTTATTTTTCATTTCAATGAACATCTACAGAGATTTTGGGATTCCATTCATTCATTGTTGCACCCTTCTCCCCGCACAAACCCCTCCCACCCCAATGTCAGCCTCATTCTACAACAGTGGCACTGTATAGCATTTGTCCCTTTGTGACTGAGATACCTCACTCAGCATAATGTCCTCCAGGTTCACCCATTTTGAATAATATTGCATGAGCTCCTTGTTTTTCAATGCAGCATAGTATTCCATTGTGCGAATATACCACAGCTTCTCTACCCATTCGTTTGTTGATGGGCATTTAGGTTGTTTCCAACTCCTTGCTATTGTAAACAAAGCCGCGATAAACATGGGTATACATATATCTACTTGGATGTCATTTATGGTCTCTTTAGGGTATATTCCCAGTAGTGGAATTGCTGGGTCAAATGGTATCTTTATTTACAACTTTTTGAGAAGGCACCACAATGCTTTCCACAGTGGTTGCACCATTTTACACTCCCACCAACAGTGAATAAGGGTTCCAGTCTCTCCACAACCTCGCCAGCATTTGTTGCTTGCTGTTCTGTTAAATTTTGCTAGTCTTACTGGAGTGAGATGATATCTCATGGTTGTCTTGATTTGCATCTCTCTCAGGGCTAGGGATTTTGAACATTTCTTCATGTGTTTGTTGGCCATCTGAATGTCTTCCTTGGTGAAGTGTCTGTTCATATCCTGTGCCCATTTTTCAATTGGATTATTCTCCTTTATCTTGTTGTGGTGCACAACTGTTATGTTTTGGTTTTTGTTTTTTAAATAATGAAGCTGTAGGTACAACTTTACTAAGAGGAAAAAATCATATAAATAGAATTAAGTAAAAAAAAAAATAGAATTAAGTAATTGACATATTGCCATGTACAAAATGGCATACAAATACAGAAATAAAAATGCTATCTACATTGATGTGTGCTAGATAGACTTTATTGGCCCTTCAGGGTCTACTCACAACCTTTCTGTTTCCTGTTTTGTACTCTAAAGTTTGACTTTATGGACTGAATCAACTTTGTACTCTGGATTTCACCAGTGCATAGCACTAGCAAGTAATCACAGGACAAAAGGAGAGAGAAAGATCTTTTATTTTCCTGTTCCCTCCCTGCTAGGCTGTAGTTGAGCAGTGACTGTACTCTTCTGCTCATGTCCTTAATGACATAGTACTGTAGTGCTGAAACAGAAATACGTAAAGTAGGGAGCTCTGGAGGCCCAGTGGTAAAAAGCTGTGCTTCAATCCCAAAGGCACAAAGAGTTGAACCCATCAGCTTCTCTGTAGGAGAAGAATGGCCAATCTCCTCCCATTCGGTTAACTGCCTCCAAAAACCCACCAGAAGGTCAACTATGGGTTGATTCCAACATGATGGTACACCAAAACACAGTTTTTAATGACTAGGAATGATAGTGGTGCTGGAGAAGAGTATTGAATGTACCATGGACTGCTAAGAAAGCAAACAGGTTCATTCTGGAAAGGATTAAACTGGGCAGCTCCTTGCAGGCAAGGATTCTGAGGCTTCATCTGGCATACTTTGGACATGTTGTAAAGAGAAATGGTCCTTGGAGAGAGACATGATGCTTGGGAGGGTAGAGGGACAGCGCATGAGAAGAAGGTTCTTTATGAGGTGGGTTGATTAAGTGACTGGGGTAATCAGGATGGGCGTATTGGAGACAGTACAATTGGCATAGGACAGAGCAGAGTTTAGGGCTGTTGTCCATAGGGTCGCTATGAGTCACAAGTTACTTGACGGCACAAAGTAACAACAACAAGGAATGATAGATGGAGAATTGATGCTTTTGAGCTGTGGTGGTAGTTGAACACCATGGACTGCTAAGAGAATGAACAGTTTCATCCTAGAGAGAGTTAAACCAGGCTGCTCCTTGGAGGCAAGGATTCTAAATCTTCGCATGACATAACTTGCACATGTTTCAAGGTGAGACCATTCCTTGGAGAGGGATGTCATGCTTGGGAGAGCACAAAGACAGCACAAAAGAAGAAGACCCTCAATGAGATGGATTGATTAAGAGACTAGGGAAATGGTGATAGGTGTGTGTGAGACAATAAGATTGGCACAGGATAGAGCAGGGTTTAGGCTGTTGTACATAGGGTCACTATGCGTCACAGGTGACTTGACAGCATATACATTAATGGCATCAAGTCAACTCCAAATCATATAGACTTTAGAGGCATCAGATTGAAATCTTGCTCAATCCTATTTATCTTTACTGCTCTGTGCTTAAACTCATTGTTGTAGTAAACATGGCAGTCCATTTTATTAAGGGTCTTCCTCTCCTTCTACTTTTCCAAACATAAAGTCTTTTTCCAAGGACTAGACTCTCTTAACAACATATTCAAAGTATGTAAAACAAAGTCACGATTTTTCTTAAAGAAAATCTCTGACTACCTTTCTTTCAACATAAATTTGTTCTCTTGGCAGTCTACGGTATATTCAGCACTCTTCACCAACACTATAATTCAGAAGTATCAATTCTTCTTTGGTCTTTTTTTTTATTGTCCAAGAAAAAATTTACTTTGAAGTACAGAAATGTATTCTCTTAGAATTTTGAAGGTTAAGAAGCCAAATCTTGGCCCTGCCAATTTCTTCTTTGTTGGTTTCCCTGGACATTCCTTGATTGTTTGACATATATTGACTTACTAGTGATTTTCACATGACATCTGTCTTCTTTGTGACTGTTTCTGTGCCTTTTCTGGTCCTTTCATGATGTAGAAATGATTAGGTTGAAGAATCATCCTACCCTGGTATTATCTCATTAACATAAGAGAAGAAAAATTCTATTTCCAAATGGGATCACATCCACGATCCAAGGAATTCAACAGCTTTGAGGAAATACAGCTCAATCCATAATACTAAGACAAAAGTCTTGTGTAATGTCTTCTATTACTTGCATCTGTTTCTTATTAGGTATCTCACCATCACTTTTTTGTTTCTTTAAACCTTGCCAGACACCTTTCTCAATGAGATATTCATTTAAATATATTTTTGTAACTCATTTGAGTTCACCATGTTTCCTGTTTTCACCACCGTCCCACAAAAATTCAAACCAGATTCATAATCTTTTCTAGAACTTTTTAAAAATATGGGCTCTCAAGACTTTACTAGAGGCCTAGTAGAACAGAGCTTCTATATTTGAACCTAAGAAATGTGTAATATCACCAAACGCTCAGGCAATTCGAATATAGCCTAGCAAACATGCTCAGGCCAGTCCTTGGGAAGCACTACTCTGTACAATCACCATGCCAAGCTGAAACATTTTGAAACAAGTATGATGTTTCCAGAATACAGCCCCAGCTGCATTTCCCTCTAACAACAGAGCAACCAACACTCAGAAAAAGAAGTGGCTTCTCCGTGGGGATGTTGAGAGCAGAGGAAAACAAGCATACTGTCTGTGGTGATAGGAGATGTTCCCAAGCACATTAAATAAATGCTCAACTACCCCTTTCACATTTGATTAGATCCTCAATTGAAAATCGCTTTTCAACCATTTTACAGGAAATGAAATCCATTTCCATCTCCATCTGGTGCCAAAATTAACAAAGTGGAAAATGCCAACCAGCTCAGACCTGCCCGACTTCAGCTTTGAGTGGGCACTCGAGCACCCAGTGTCTTTCAGCCATAGGGAAATAAGGTCTGTTTATTCCTGAAGACCACAGGCCCCTGGTGGATGAGAAGATAAACAGAATCAGGAGCCCAACCTGCTCCAGTCTCCAAGGATCACGCTCCATTCAGAAGCTGAAGGCATCAATAGATGGGCTAAGCTGACCATCTGTTGTTCTCTCAAATAATATGTAATTAAGTAATTTATTTATTCTGCACTTGAACTCCGTCTCCTCTCCTCCCATTAGTCAGGGATGATTATGCCAGACCCAGCTGTAGTTAACATATTGCACACTCAGGCGAGTGCTGCGCTACAAAACCCTCTGCTAGCCTCCTGGCTATGGCTACCTCTCACACACAACCACAGAGGGACCGCATGAATCTTGCTGCTCTGCTGGCTTTGCTTTCTTCCCCAACAATTAGGCAACATTTTCCTACTGTGCATCAAACCATTTACTGTGCAAACTTATTAATTCATTTGTTCAGAGATGAGTTTACCCATACCCTCTGATCACTTCTACCAGGACAGCTTAGTGACTAAATAGTACTGAGAGATTTATGTACTTTTATTTTTATTATTTTTTATTCTACTAGTTTATTTACAAAATTCAAATACAAATTGGGACAAATTATTTCCATTTCCCTCACCCTCCCCACCCATCAGATTGTACAACCCAATGATTAACCCCCCCTTACCTCTGCATATCCACGTCCCTCTGCCTCTAGCCTCTCCCATCCCTCCTGGATCCTTAAACTCATTCTACAATAATGGTTTTATACAATATTTATCCTTATGTGACTGAGTTAGTTCACTCAGAAAAATGCTCTCCAGTTTCTCCCAAGTTAGGTAATAATTTACAAAGTTTTGCTCCTGCGTGCTGCATAGTGTTCCATTGTGTGAATGTACATAATTTCTCGATCTACTCGTTTGTGGTTGGACATTTGAGCAGTTTCCATGTTCTTTTGATGTTAAATAATTCTGCTATGAATATTGGTGTACAAATCTCAGTTTGTGCCTCAGTTCTCATATTCTCAGGGTATATTCCAAGTAGTGGAATAGCTGAGTCATATGGAATTTCTATGCCCAGCTTTTTTATGAAGCTCCAAACTGCCTTCCAGAATGGTTGCAACATTTTATAATCCCACCAACAATGTATAAGAGTTCCTTTCTTGCCACATGGTCTCCAGCATCTATTACTTGTTGCCCTGTTAAACTTTGCCACTCTTACTGGAGTGAGATGGTACCTCATTGTAGTTTTGATTTGCATCTCTCTCATTGCCAGTGATTTAGAGCATTTCTTCATGTGTCTGTTGCCATTCATATATCTTCCTCTGTGAAAATTCTTTCAATGTTTTTACCATTTTGTAATTGGGTTATCAGTCTTTTTCTTGTGGAAGGCCAGGACTATTCTGTCAACATTTGTTATAAGACTCTTGTCTGAGATGGGATTACCAAATGTTTGTTCCCAGTCTGCACATTTTCTTTTCACCCTGTTGGGGAAAGTTTTTAATGTGCATAGAGATTTAATCTTCAGAAGGTCCCATGCATCAATTTTCTTCTCTTCAGATTGTGCATTTCTGGTTGTATTTGGAAGTTTCTTTATACCTTGGACTAGTGCTTCTAAGCTCGATCCCAGTTTGACTCTTTGGTTTTGGTCTTTACTCTCAGGTCTCTGATCTGATATACCTTGAGTTGATTTTTGTGTATAGTGTGAGATGTGGATCCTGTTTCAGTTTTCTATAGGTGGAAGTCCAGTTTTGCCAGCACCATTTGTTGAAGAGGTTATCATTTCCCCATTTGATAGCTTTGATTTCCTTGTTGAATATCAGTTGACCATAGATAGTTGGGTCTATGTCTGGGTTCACAATTCTGTTCCATTGGTCAATGTGTGTCTCACTGTACCAGTACCATGCTGTTTTGGTTACCACTACTGTATAGTAGGTTCTGAGGTCAGGGAGCGCTATGTCTCCAACATCATTTTTGTTTCTCAGAAGTGTTTTGCTTATTCAGGGTCTCTTGTCTCTCCAAACAAATTTAATAATTTCCCTTTCAATCTCCTTGAAAAATGAATTTGGTATCTGGATTGGGATTGCATTGCTTTTGGTAGGATTGTCATTTTCACCATATTGAGTCTTCCTATCCATGAATAGGGCACATTTTTCCACTTCTGTAGGTCTTTTATTGTGTCTTTCAGAAATGTTCTATAGTTTTCTTTGTATCTCTAGTTGAATTCATTCCCAAGTATCTCAATTTGTGGTTGGCTATTGTAAATGGTATTGCTTTCTTGGTTTCCATCTCTGAGTTCTCTTTGTTACTGTAGAGGACTCCTATTGATTTTTGAATATTAACCTTAAATCCTGCCACTCTACTAAACTGGTCTATTAACTCTAACAGCTTTTCGGTTGATTTTTTAATGCAACACATATATTTTTACAGCATATTCTTTACATTTTATTTTTCCCATTCATTCATTGTTGCACATTTTCCTCCCTTCACACCACTCACCCCCAGTTCACTTTTCTCTTTGAAAAAAAATTCTTTCATTGTTATACAATCCCCCTGAGTCCAAAATTCACTTTACTATGCATTTCTTTTTCCGTAATCTTGTCATGAAAACAATACCTAATTCTATATTCCTCTTAAGCAGTTCTCTCCCTCATCTGTTTCAATGATGTATACATTATTAATCTCTTCTTTTCTTAGGTTCCCCCCAACCCCAATGTCAGTCTGGTTTTACAACAGTGGCACTATGTAGTATTTATTCTTTTGTGGCTGAGATATTTCACTCAGCATAATGTCCTCCAGAGTCACCCATTTTGCATAATATTTCATGAGTTCTTTGTTTTTCAATGCAGCATAGTATTCTATTGTGTGAATATACCACAGCTTCTCTATCCATTCATTTGTTGATGGGTACTTGGGTTGTTTCCAACTCTTTGCTGTTGTGAACAAAGCTGCAGTAAACATGAGTGTGTATATATCTGCTAGGGTGGCAGTTCTGGTTTCTTTAGGGTTTATTCCCAAGAGTGGAATTGCTGGATCAAATGATATTTCTATTTGCAACTTTTTGAGAAAGCACCATATTGCCTTCTATAGTGGTTGCACCACTTACACTCTCACCAACAGTGAATAAGGGTTCCAGTTTCTCCACAACCTCACCAGCATTTACTGTTTGCTGCTATGTTGAATTTTGCTATTCTTACTGGGGTAAGATGATAGCTCATAGCTATTTTTATTTGCAGAGATATTTTTTTTAATTTGCCAAATTTTATTGAAGATATAAGCAGATACAAGATTCATGTAAAGAACACTCTTGCTACCATAGGCCAGTTTGATTGAGTCCAAAGCCTCAGACAAAACCTCGAGTTGAAGTTATGCTTACACATAGCATGTGACTTTTCCATATTTGCATACTACATTTGCTATTTTGGCCTAGCCATCAAATATTCACCTTCTTTTTGATAACAGCTTTTCACTTTTTAAAAAGAAAATAATCATTCCTCAGTTTTACATCCATGTGATTCTAATGGAGGTTGTTCAATCCAGTGTTGAACAGCTCATGATTTCGACAGGCCACTTCTAAAAATTACTGGAAAAGTGGAGTTTTTCTTACTAAAGATCTGATAGGACAGGATGGTACTTGAATTTGTCACCTTAACATTCTATTGGTGAAAGCATCAAAACTAAGAGCTGGAGAGAGAAAGCCCTGAGTAACCAAGTCTCAGAGTACTTAGATCCAACTGAAGCTATCTTTATTCCTTAACTTTTTGTTATACGAATTGATAAATTACTTTGGTAGTTTAAGTCACTCAGTTATTTTTGACACTTGCCAGTATAAGAATTATGATTAATGGATTCCTTTTATTTCAAATGCAATAGTGTATGGCAAAACTTCAATAACTACTTAGTCATGATTTGGGTTATATTCATCTGAGCTTCGTACATTTTTAATATAGATTGTATAAATAGATTAAGCAAATATAAATGAAATGGCCAAAGGAATTTAAAAAACTAATTCAAAACAAAAATAATCGAAACCATAGATTTTTATTATTGAAAGCTCTACAGAGCACAGTTCTACACTAACTAACTCACAGGGGACCACCATAAGTCAAAATCAACTTGACAGAGACTAGGTAATTGGAATAATAATTGCATCTCTATTACAGTAAAACTGCTCATCCATTACACAGGCAAAACAATTCCATGGACACATGGCTTGCCACTAGCATTAGCCTTGCTGCACAAACAGTTCCTAATGGCTAGAAAGCTGAAAATAAAAAAAATAGCATATGAAGGTTCATAGATATAGTTCAACCTAATAGGTGAAGTTATTAGGTCCTTAACAATAACATTATACAAGAGGAGACTGGAGGACATTTGCCCAGATGTTGTAGAGCTGTTGAGCAGATAAGACAATAATTGCATGTTTCCAAAAGTTGCTGTATTGGGCTAACTGATGGTCCCCTAAAAGATAGCTCTGGTGGCATACTAGTCAAAGACTGTGCTGCAGTCCCAATGACACATGACTCTAATCCACCAGCTCTGCAGAAGGACGGACATTCTCCTCCTCTGTAATTTACTGCCTCTGAAAACTTACTGGAGAGTCAACCATGGGTCAGTTCAGACTGGATGGCACACAACAACAAAAACAAAAGATATGTTTGTCATAATACTTGGTCCCTGGAAACATTTGTGTGGAATGGAGACGTTGGAGTGGCTATTTAAGTCAGAACAAACAAATATGTCTTGGAGGAAAAAAAAGAAAAAAAAACACAAATATGTCTTGGACAAAGTGTAGCCAGAGGGATCCTTGAAAGTAAACATGATAAAGTTTCACCTCAAATACTTCGAGCATTGCTAGTAAAGGCTATTCCTTGGACAGGGACACTGTGCTTGAAAAGACAGAGGGTCAGCAAAGAAGAGGACCCTCAAACAGGTGGATTGACACAGTAACTGTAGCAATGGGCTCTAATGTGTCAAGAAGTGTAAGGATGGAACAGAAAAGGACAGGATTCAGGTCTGTTGTTTATAGGGTGCCTATGCGTGGTACTCCACTTGATGACACCTAACAACTACAACAGCATTTAAGACAGGATGTTGAGATAGAGAAAGTATCCCAGAGTATCCAGATGATCTTTTTAAAAAATTACAAGTAGGTAGAGAGGAATTTGGAGTGGATATAAGAAGAGGAAGAAATGTGACCATAGAAGCAGAGATTTAAGAGATGTGGTCATAAGCCAAGAAATATTGGTAGCTACAAGAAGTGAGAAGGCAAGGGACAGATTCTCCTTCTCAAGCCTCTGGAGGAGCATGACTCTTCTGACACCTTGATTTTAGTTTACAGAGACTGATTTCAAGCTCAGAACCTCAAGAACTGGGAGAGAAAAGGTTTCTTTCTTTCAAGTCACCAAGTTTATGGTAATTAGTAACAGCAAGTATCTCTGTTTTTCTCTCGTTCCCTCTTTTTCATTGGCACTAAGTTTGAACTGACTTGCCTAGGATTTTCAAGGATATAAATCATATGGGAGGAGACTGGACATCTTTCTTTTGGGGAGCCCCTGCTGGACTCAAACCATCAGGAAGGAATGGCCTTTATGCTTTCTTTTTTTCATCCTATCTATTTATTATTATTATTATTATTATTATTATTATTGATTGGCCTCCAACTTTTGTATACATTGTGATTCACACTGTCCTTCATATACATTGTGTTTCATACAATCATCCCCATTCATTCCATTGAATCCACCATTACCCTGTCTTTCCAGATCCCAGTTGGATCTTTCCTATTTCTTTTACCCACTTCAAGGTATGGCCTTTTGATTAGCAGAGCAACTATTCCATTAAATCTCCCTATAGTAGCTAGTACTAGTTGATATATTATTCCCAGTGTTCTATGAAAATTTGATTCTACACACTTTTTAAAACATCTTTCCCATACAGTAATAATAAAAATAAAGAGCTTTAGTAGCACCTTGGGTTCTGTGTTACACAGTTAACCTAGTTCAGCATTTTGAATCCAACAGTGTTTCCTCCAGTAAGCCCAGTGCAAGGTTGCTATACATTGAACATGCTTGACAGCAGTGGGTTTGAAAAAAATGATATTGGTAAATATATTTTCAGGTCTCACTATTTGTGAAACTCCAAACTACTAACTTTTTGTGTATTACCTCATTTGAATATAAAAATCTTTTAGATATGTCATAAGGTAAACAGACAAACAAGGGCTCAGAAAGGTTAAAGAATTTGTCTAAAGAGCTAGTAAGTGGTCAAGCCAATATTTAAATCCAAGTAATCCAGAGGGAGCTCTAATGGCCTAGTCCATACAGATTTCCACCGCTAACTCAGAAAGAAAATCCTCTCTATTTGTTTTTGGCCAAACGTTCTTCTAAGTGATATAGCACTGGTCTGTTCATTTGCTGTACAGAGGAGGTTGCTGTGATGCTAAACATGTGTCAAATGTGGTAATGGTTACCCATGGTGGACAGTGTTTGTGGAGCTTCCCAATTAAAAGAGGCTTGGAAGCAGGAGTGGCATCCACTTCCGAAATAGCTTGCCTCCAGAAACTCTATGAACTTGGAGAAACGATGAAAGTTATACAAGCGTTCAGGTCTTTTGTCCTTAGGGTCGCTATGCAACAACAACATCTGAATCTGCTAGCAGCTGTGAAGGAGAAAACTGGGAAATCTTCTATGCAATTTGTAGTCTTGGAAACTCAATGGCGGGTTGGGGTTTAGAAGTGGAGGGATGTCGAGCTATCAATTGGTTATGCCTCAAAAAAATTGAGAGGCTTCCTTTAGTTAATTTGATTCCAGAGTGTAAGGGCTCAATTTTGATAGAGAAGATAATCAGTTTCTATAGGGTTGCTATGAGTTGTACTCAACTCAACAGCACCTAACAACATGTTTTTAATTTCTCAAATGATGGTAAAAAGGCAAAGTGGTCTTCTTCTTTAACATAGCCTTCTAATAAATGTAGATTCTCTTTTCATGTGAATCTGATTCTATTTAGCAAGAAATTTTCTCAGACCAAACTTAAATCAGTCTCTTTCTATGATTTTGACCATTGTTAAGCCCTCTGAAGAGACAATGAGTAAATTCAATCAGTTTTACACAACACAATTTATCATATCCCCTCAAGCATTCTCTTCATCAAAATAAATTTTGTCTCTTTGTCCTTTCCACCATTCCTTAAATGAAAAGATATTGTGATGCTTTGTCATTATAACTGTCCCTCTCTGAACGCACTTCCATGAAAAGGTAATATTACCAGAAATGCAGTGTAATTTAGTCTGACCAACATTGAACACAAGTAAAGGAGCTTCCTCTATAATAGGTTTTATTATTACTTCTATTAACCTGATTACAAGTTCCATTAGACTCACTTAACAACCATGTAATTGTTGTTACATGCTGTTGAGTCGTAGGCAACTCAGTGACCCTATGAATGAAACACCTGAGCACTTGTATAAATTTTATCATTTCTCCAAGTTCACAGAGTGTCTGGAGGCAAGATATTTTGGAAGTAGATGCCACTCCTACTTCCAAGCCTGCTTTAATTGGGAAGCTCCACCAAACACTGTCCACCATGGGTAACCATTATTTCATTTGACACAATGATGTAATAGGAGAAATTACAAGTCATTTCAATATAAGAATAACGTTCATAGAATATATATAAAATGATTCCAAAGAAAAGTTCATTTAGGACTTCAGGCCACAAGTCAGATGCTATAAAAAGCCTATGGCATAAAACAAAGAGCTATGACACAGCTCAGTCACAAAAGGACAAATACTGCATGCATAGTGCCACTGTTATAAAGTGAGACTGACATTGGGGTTGGAGAGAACTTAAGAAAAAAGGGGATAAATAATGTATACTGCATTGAAACAGGTGAGGGAGAGAACTGTTTAAAAGTGATATATGATTAGGTGTTATTGTTATGAAATGAGTCCAGAATGAAGGCTGCACAGTGGAGTGGACTTGGGAGGAGGAATTGTACAAAAATGAAAGAATTTTTCTTTTACTTTTCAACGATAAGAGTGAACTGGGGGGAGGGGTGGGCAGGGAGAAAATTGCAACAGTGAATGAATGGAATGCAACAATGAATGAATAGAAATCCAAAGTCTCTGTAAACTTTCATTAAAATGAATAATATTTTAAAAAGTATGTTGTTGTTGTTATGTGCCGTCGAGTCGTTTCCAACTCATAGCGACCCTATGCACAACAGCCCTAAACCCTGCTCTATCCTGCGCCAACCGCACCGCCTCTGATACACCCATCCCGATTACACCAGTGACTGAATCAATCCATCTCATAGAGGGTCTTCCCCTCCTGCGCTGTCCCTCCACCCTCCCAAGCATGATGTCCCTCTCCAAGGACCCGTCCCTCCTGGCAACATGTCCAAAGTATGTCAGACGAAGCCCCAGAATCCTTGCCTCCAAGGAGTAGCTTGGTTTAATCCGCTCCAAGATGAATCTGTTTGTTTTCCTGGCAGTCCATGGTACATTCAGTACCCTTCTCCAGCACCACAGCTCAAAAGCATCCACTCTCCTTCTGTCCTCCCTAGTCATTGTCCAACTCTCTGATGCATAACAAGCGATTTCAAATATCATGGCCTGTATCAGGCGCACCTTAGTCTCCAGAGAGACACTGTTGCTCCTGAGTACCTTTGAGAGGTCCCTAACAGCAGACTTTCCCATCGTGATAGGCTTTTTGATTTCCTGACTGCTGGTACCAAGAGTGTTAACTGTGGAGCCGAGCAAACTGAAGCTGTGAACAATCTCAATCTCTTCGTCATACATCCTGATGCTGCTAACTGGTCCAGTGGCGAGAATCTTTGTCTTCTTGACATTGAGAGAAAATAAATTCTACAAATACTACACCCAATTAAATAGGGAAATAACATAGAGGTTGATTTGATTAGAGATTGGGGAAAATTCTCTCCCAAAAATGTTAAACCACAAAGTCTGCATTCTCTTCATTTGGAACTTTCTTTTACCTTGTCCATGCAAGGTCCTGTATTCTGCAATGCAAGAAATTAGCATAAAAAGTGATCCTGAAACACTTGGAAAGAGAAAATACAAATTTTATCAAGATATAAAAAGAATCAGCCCAAACCACTTGGGAATCAATGGCTAAAGCCTCACCGATGATACCCATGCAAAACAAATGTATAGGATTCAAGTGGGGAAATCTAGCATTCAAGAAAAATCAGGAGATAATATAAGGATAAAAGAAGCATTAGACTCACAAGAACTTCAGATAAGAACACAGCTAGAGATTATTTCTTCTTTAAAATCTGCTTAAAATTATAAAAATAAATAAAAGGTAGTGTATTGAACACATGTATTTTCTTCTGTTTCTTCCCAAAGCTCCACTAAAATGATAAGAACTTTTGTTAAGGCATATGCTCACAAATATAAAATAAGTGAGAACAAAAAAATCAGGAAAAAATCTTAATGTGGAAAAGTTGATTCCTACAATAATAATAAGAAAGGTAAATCAAATACAATGCTGTAGAATTAATTCTGGCTCCTAGTGATCTGCTATCAGATTACCAAGACTGTCAATTTTTACAGAAGAAAACTGTTCATCTTTGTTCCATAGAATGTCTGGTGTATCCAAACCACTAACGTTTAGGTTAAGTGTTCAACATTTTATGTACTATATCCCCTCCCTTGGATCCTTGCATTCATTGTACAATAATCTTATACAGTTTTGTGTTGGTTGGGTTTTTTGGGGGGTTTGGTTTTGTGGGTTTCTTTTTTCATCTGAGCTGGCCAAGGCAACTTATTGACACTTTTTTTCTTTAAATGATTGAGGGAGTAATAAGTCTTATACAGTATTTATCTTTATGAAACGGAATCATTTAGCATAATGCTCTCCAGTCTCTCCCATGTTAGGTAGTAACTTACAAAATCATTGCCCCTGCATGCTGCATAATATTCCATTATGTGAATGTACCATAATTTCTTAATCCATTCCATTATGGTGGGACATTTGGGTTTTTTCCTTGTTCTTGCTATAGTAAATAACACTGCTATGAACATTGGTGTACAAGTCTCCATTTGTGCCTCAGTTCTCATATTCTGGGGCTTTGTCTGACATACTTTGAACATGTTGTAAGGAGAGACAGGTCCTTGGAGAGGGACATCATGCTTGGTAGGGTGGAGGGAGAGTGCAGGAGGGGAAGACCCTCTATGAGGTGGATTGATTCAGTGGGTGGGGTAATGGGGATGTGTGTGTCAGAGGCAATGCAATTGGCACAGGATAGAGCAGGGTTTAGGGCTGTTGTACATAGGGCCGCTATGAGTTGCAAACGACTCGACAGCACATAACAACAACAACAACAATATTCCAAGCAGTGGAATAGCTGGGTCATATGGAATTTCTATATTCAGCTTTTTGAGGAAATGCCAAACTGCCTTCCAGAGTGGTTGTGCCATTTAAAAATCTGAGCAACAATGTATAAGAATTTCTATCCTAAAAAAAAAAAGAATTTATATCTTGCCACATCCTCTCCAAAATTTATTACTTGCTGTCTTATTAAACTTTGCCACTGCTACTGGGGTAAGATGGTATCTCATTGTGGTTTTGATTTGCATCTCTCTTGGTGCCAGTGACTTGAAGTATTTTTTCATGTGTCTGTTGGCCATCTGAATCTGCTCCTCTGTGAAAAGTCTTTCATGTCTTTTGCTCATTTTGTACTTGGATTATCAGATTTTTTTCCTTCTGAAAGCCCAGGAGTATTCTATAATCTTTTGTTATGAGATTCTTTCCTGAGCTGGTATTGCCAAATGTTTGTTCTCAATCGATAGGTTTTCTTTCACCCTCTTGGGAAAATGTTTTGATGCACACAGGAATTTAATCTATACAAGATCCCATTGATCAATTTTATCATCTTCATTTTGTGTATTTCTGACTGCATTTGACAATGTCATTCTACCATAGACTAGGCCTTCTAAGCTTAATCTCAGTTTGTCTATGGTTTTGGGCTTTATTCCCAGGATTCTTATGCATCTTGAGTTGATTTGTATGTATGTTGTGAGGTGTGGATCCTGCTTAGCGTTCTGTAGGTAGTAGTCTAGTTTTGGCCGCAACATTTCTTGAAGAGGTTGCTATTTTCTTATCAATTAAGTTTTATTTCCTTGTCAAACATCAGTAGATAGGCAGGTCCATTCCTGGGTTCTCAATTCTGTTCCATTCATCTATGTACCTGTCATTGTACCAGTATCATGCTGTTTTGGTTAATACTTCTGTGTAGTAGATTTTGAGGTTAGGGAGTGCTATGACTCCCACTTCATTTTTGTTTTTCAGAAGTGCTTTGTTTTTTCAGGGTCTCTTTCCTCTCCAAATAAACTTAACAATTTCCCTTGCAATCTCCTCAAAAAAATGAAGTTGATATCTGGATTGGGGTTGTGTTGAACATATAGATTGCTTTTGGTAGGATTGTCATTTTCACAAAATTAAGTCTTCCTATCCATGAACAGGGAAACTTTTCCCACTTATTTAGGTCTTTTATTGTTTTCCACAAAAATGTTCTGTCAAAAAAAAATGTTCTGTCATTTCCTTTGTATAAGTCTTTTGTGTCTCTAGTTAGATTCACTCCCCAGTACCTCTATTTGTGGTTGGCTATTGTGAATGGTATTGCTTCCTTGGTTTCCCTCTCTTAGTTCTTTTTGTTACTGTAAAGGAATCCTGCTGATTTTTTTTTATATTGATCTTGTATCCTGCCGCTCTGAAATTGGTCTATTAGCTTTAAAAGTGTTTTTGTTGAGACCATGGGATTGTCTGTGTACGCTACCATATCATCTGGATATAGTGGTAGTTTAACCTTCTCTTTGCTGATCTAGATGTCTTTTATTTCTTTCTCTTGTTATATTGCCCTAGCAAGTACTTCCAATACAATATTGAATACAAGTTGTGAGAGTGAGCATCCTTGTCTGGTCCCCGTTTGCACAGAAAATGCTTTTAGTCTTTCTCCTTTGAGAATGATATTGGCTCTTGGTTTTGCATATATACTTTTCACTATGTTGAGGAATTTCTCTTTTATTTCCATCTTGATGAGTGTCTTAATCAGGAAGGGATGTTGGATTTTGTCAAATGACTTTTCTGCCTCATTTGCTAGGATCAGATGGTTCTTGTTATTTGTTTTGTTAATGTGGTGAATTGCCTTGGTTTTCTTATGTTGAACCATCCTTACACACCTTTTATGGTCATGATGAATTATTTTTTTGTTGTGCTTTTGGATTCTATTGGCTAGGATGAGAGATATTGGTCTATAACTTTTTTTTTGTAATAACTTTGTCTGGCTTTGGTATTAGGGTTTTACTTGCTTCATAGAATGTCTCTGGGAGTGTTCTTTCTTTTTCTGTATTTTTGAACTTCCTTAAGTAGAATTGATGATAAATATTCTCTGAATGTTTGGTAGAATTCAACTGTGAAGCCATCTAGTCTAGAACTTTGTTTGCGGGTAAGCCTTTATATGACCTATTCAATTTATTCTTTTGTGATGGGTCTTTTCAAGTGTCCTACATGAGACCATGTCAATCTAGGTAGGGCATAAGTTTCAAGGAATTTGTCCATTTCCTCTAAGTTTTTAAATTTATCAGAATATAGCTTTTCATAATGTTATAGATTTCATTTCCTCTAGCTCTGTTGTGATGTCACCTTTATCATCTGTTAATAAAGTTATTTGTGTCTTCTCAGTTTTTTCTTTTGTTAAGTGTGCTATCAACCTGTCAATTTTATTGACTCTTTCCAAAAACACCAGCTCCTGTTCTTATTGATGGCTTCAATTGGTTTTCTGTTTTCTACCTCAATGAATTCAGCACTTGTTCTTATAATTTATTTTCTTCTAGAGGCTATTGGTTTGGATTAGTGTTCTTTTTTTCTATTTGATGAAGTTGTTGAGTTAGATCATTAATTTTGCTTTATTTTTTATTTTTTATGTGTTTGCCTATTGTTAAGAACTGCCTCGTAAGGGCTGTCTTAGCCTGCATTCCAGGGGTTTGTTTTGTTGTATTTTCATTATTATTTCTTTCCAGAAGCTGTTTAATTTCACTCTTTATTTCTTCTCTAACCTAATCATCTTCTACGAGGGTTTTATCTAAATAAGAGCCTTTTAAGAAAAGCTAAAAAACATCTATTCTACTCCAAAAAAAGCACAAGATATATCCACAATCAACAAGCAAGTTCAAAGGGTTTAGGAAAAAATATGGAAAATAGACTTCAAGACATCTTGGAGAACACTTGTGAAATGGAAAGAGAAAGGCTTCCACAAAATCCATCCCTTTATAAAAGCAATAAGAACACTAACAAAGCTAGAAAAATCAATGTACTCAAAACTCTGAATATTAATCAAAGGCTTTCAACAATCAGAGGAGTGCTTATACAAGAAAAATATTTGCATCTTTTGAGAAGAGTAAGCTGCTTCGATGAAGAAATATGTACAATCACTGCCCATGAAGATTTATAGTCTTAGGAGGAGGAAACTATGCCGCATTGAAAAACAAGGAATTCACGCAATATTATTCATAATGGGTGACTCTGGAGGACATTATGCTGAGTGAAGTATCTCAGTCACAAAAGGACAAATACTGCATGGTGCCACTGTTGTAAAGCAGGACTGACCTCCGGGTTGGGAGGAGACTGAGAAAAATGGGATAAATAATGTATACTGCATTGAAACAGATAAGGGAGAAAACTGTTTAAAAGAGAAAATTATTAGGTATTTTTGTCATGACAGGAGTCCAGAATGAAGACTGTATAGTGGAGTAGACCTGGAGGGAGGGATTGTAAAACAATGAAAAAAATTTTTCTTTTACTTTTCCAAGAGGGTAGTGTACTAGGGGGGAGGGGGTAAAGTGCAACAATGAATGAATGGAAATCTCAAGTCTCTGTAAAGTTTCATTGAAATTAATAATAATTTTTTTAAAAGGAAAAGAAAACAACTTAAAAAAGAAAGAAAAATGGAAGGATAAAAACGAAAAAGATATAGAATATAAATGAAATACTGAATATTATAAATTTAGAAAGCATGTCATTTCACCTTTGGCTAACACTTGATTAGAAGTACTAAAAGAGAAGATTTGCCTTGGAGATAAGCTTAATAAAAGTAGAATAAAACACAGTGTATATGACTGAAACCTATTGTAAAGGTATTCTTATGTGAAAAGTCAATTAAAAGTATTTTAAAAGAGGTAGAATTTGGTAGTTGGTGCTGGGGCTAGGTTTAAGGAAAAGATTAAGTCCCACTCAATGCCCTGAGGAGATTTATGTTTGAATGGGTTTGTATACCCTCCTTGGCCTTTTGATTAAAAGACATTCACTTTTAAAAGAAAGAGAAACAGGAAGAAAGAAGGTTTTAAAAAGGGAAACTCTGACTTTTTAAAACTGGAAAAAGGTGTTTGGCTTCTTAGGCAAGGTACAGTTGGTGCCCATCAGAGGCCCTTTTCGGGGACTGAAGTTAAAGGGAGCTGATGAGTATGCTCACTCATAGTAATCATCTAAATCCAGTGGAAGTAGGAGACATGCAACATTGAAGAGACAGGCTAAGCTTGGATGTGTTCCTTTGGCACTGTCTACCTAACATGTACAGATGTATTAAAAAGAACTGCTGGCTTGAGGAACAAAGAGTCTTGAGGGCCATGTTAATGTGGAATTTAGGATGAGTGAAAGGATAAGCAGGTCTGGAACACAGGGAGAAGTGTGGACTTCTGAGTTTGTGACTGATGTTAATTTAGGCCTAATCATGAATGGCTGGGGTTGAGTTGGCTAGAAGCCAGCCAGAGGAAGAGAAGATGATCCACGCTGTGAGCTAGTGCTGATTATTGCAACTGATGGCTTGCTCTGCACTGGACTTTGTGGATTCAAATGCTCAAAATTTACAAATTCAACAGAAGATCTTCAGCAAAAGGGACGTATACTAGTTTGATAGGGATGGGACAATCAGAAATTGGCTATCTAAAAAGAGGATACTAAGGCATGAGGCATGGAGTAGGTGGCTTACTACTTTCACAAATGTAGCTATTATTAAGATAAGTGTAAGGGGAATGTTAATTCTTCATATACAAAGTTATTGGCTAGAAAACCAGGAGGTGGTCTGTGGTATAGAGTTAATTGTTCAAAATTACTTTCCTACCCATTAAGTTTGACTTTGCCACATGGATGGGTGAACACATGTGATTGGGTGTACTAGTCTATTTACAAGGGGATTAACAAGTATTGCTGTTAAATTGAATGGATTCAGCAGCAGAAATGGAGAATCAAACCACCAGAAAAAAAGAATTGGAGAATCTAGAGTATCTGTCTTTCAGAGCCAAAGATTCCGACACCACTCAGACCTGGGCCTGCAGAAGCAACAATGACAGAAGCTGCAACTGAGAATCAGATACCTGCTATGACACAGAGCTGACCTTGGGACTGCTACCACACAGACCCAGAGCTAGGAGCCTTTGTCCAAGTTTGCTGGAGGACTGGGATAGGAAGAAATCACAATTGGCAAAATTAAGAGCTTTCTAATAGTTCAAAGGAGTCTACCACTGAGCATAATGGGGTCTAGGAAGCACGTCTTCCACACAGCTGCTGCTTCCTTCCCTCCCTGATAAAAGGACTACCTCTACCTATGGCCATGGTCACTGTCAGGGAGTGTTGGGCCCTTGGTGAAAACACTGCAGTACTTTTTAGTTTCTCTTCCTTGTTTACAACTGTAGCTCTTCTGTATAATGTAGAAGATTTGATTATGTTATACACAGCTGTTTGTGAGCATCATCCCTGTACTGTATTTTATTATCTTTCAAATAAAGTAACAGTAGTAAAAAAAAAAGAGAGAGACAATTGTAACATTGGCATGAAGCTAAAAAGTAAAAACCGAAGTGTCTGTGAGCACATTTTGGAAGTTTTCCTAACTGAACGATTGTATTCTGCTGCCAACCTGACTTAACAGCCTTTTAACTTCCCTAATAAACACCATAACCATGAATTTTTTAAAAAAGATACAAAAACAATACTACTTTATTCTAGTTTTAAGAAAAAAAACTTTGAAATTGTCTGTGGAAAAAAAGAAAACACCAATCTCTTCCAGTTGGTTATTCAGGTTACTTTCTTCTAGACTTCTTCGCACCAGCTGGTTAGCACATTCAAGGCTGTATCTGTTTTTTGAAGTATGTCAACTGGTATTGCATCAACTCCTGGTGCCTTATTTTTGCCAGTTCCTTCAAAACAGCTTGAACTTCTTCCTATATTGCTATTGGTTTTTTATCATAATAAGAGCATATTAAAATCAACATATTTCTATGTCTTAGAAATGAGCATTAAAAGGCTCAAAAGAATTACCATTTACAATAGCAGCAAAAAGAATAAAATTATCTCGAATAACATTAATAATAAAAGTATAAGACTTTTATGTTTAGAACCACAAAGCATTATTTAAAGAAAAGAAAGATCTTTCTAAATTGAATGATATTCCAGATGCATTAATCTGGAGACTAAATATTTCGTGTGATAAGTATACTGCTCAAGCTGATTGACAGATGTAACACAAGCCTTATCAACACATAATGTTTTCTGTTTGGTTTTTGGTTTTGGTTTATCAGGAGGTTTCTGGCTTTGAGGGGTTTTTTTTGGCAGATCTGACAAAATGATCCTAGACTTCATATAGAAATGTAAGAGACCTAGAACAGCCAAAACAATCCAGGAAAAGAAAACAGTTTGAGAATATTCACTTCCTGATTTCAAAACATTCTAAAAATTATAGTAATCAAGATTATTTGGTACTAAAGATAAACATATAGGTCAATGAGACAGAATTGAAAGCCCAGAATGTATACAATTATGGTAATTTATTTCTGTCAAAGATGCCAAGATAATTAAACGAGCAAAGATAGTCTTTTCAACAGATAATGTTAGGACAACTCAGTATTTACATGCAAAAAAAAAAAAAAATGAAGTTGTACTTCTACATCATATCATATACAAAAACTAACTTAAAATATCTCAAAAGCCTAAATTTAAGAACTAAAATTCCTACAAGAAAATATGTATGTAAATCTTCATGGTCTTGAATTTGACAATAGTTTCTATCTGTTAGTATAAAGGTTACCAAAAGAAAAAATGACAAAAGAAAAATAAATTAGATGATCAATATGGAAAAACTACTATGGTTCAATATAAAAGAAAGGAAAAATATGACCTATGAAATAGGTGGAAATATATACAAATCACAAAATGCAAAATATTTAAAGAACCCATAAGAACCCAAATTTCAAATTTGTCTAAGGAAGAGATATTTCTCCAAAAAAGACAACAAATAACCAATAATAATTTTTAAAGCCAAATATCATGGGAGAAATGAAATTCAAAAGCAAATTAGACCAACAAAGATAGCATAGTAAAAAATATGCAATAACAAATTTTGATAAGGGTATTAATATTTAGAAGACTCATACATTGTTTCTGGGATTTTATAGGTATGCAACTGCTATACAAAAGAGTTTAACAATGCTTCAGAATGTCAAACACAGAATTACCATGTAATTGTTAATTATGGTAGAGTTGGTCATACTGTCTGCTGTAAAAAGCAAGAGCCATGTGGTGACAGCCATATCTGACCTTTACCAACATCACAAAGGGGAATTGTTCTGATCAACAACGTCAACAACACAAAACCAATTCCCATGAGATCAGGCATGTTCCACCACATACCCATATCTCTTTTTCACTCATCTCAACTTCTACTGCTTTTCTGAGTCCAAAATCCAATGCAATAGATCACAGACCACACAGAACCGTGTTTGAAAAGCCAAAAGGTTATAATACAGATTAGTAACAGATATCTCATATGCAAGTTCAAGCTGAAGCTGAGGAAAATTAAAGCAAATCCACAAGAACCAAAATATGACTTTGATTTCATCCCACCTGAATCTCAGAACCATCCCAGGAACAGGTTTGAGGCCTTGAACACGAGTGAACGAAGACCAGATGAGTTGTGGGAAGATATCAAGGGTATCATCCAAGAAGAGTGCAAACGTTCATTACAAAGACAGAAGAAAAAGAAAAGACAAAAATGGATGTCAGAAGAAACTCTGAATATTGCACTGGAGCGCAGAGAAGACAAAGCACAAGGAAGAATTCAAGATACTAAAGAGCTGAACAGAAGATTTCAAAAGGCAGCTCAGAAAGACAAAGCAAAATACTACAATGAAATGTGCAAGGATTTGGAGTCAGAAAACCGAAACGATCAAACTCACTCAGCATTTCTTAAGCTCAAGGAACTGAAGAACAAATTCAATCCTCGAGTTGCTATAATCAAGGATGCTTTAGGCAGAATAGTAAATGATCCAGAAGGCATAAAAAGAAGATGGAAAGAATATACTGAGTCATTGTACCAAAAGGAATTGGCAGACACAGAAGAATTTCATGAAACAACACATGAGTAAGAGCCTATGGTGATGAAGGAAGAAGTTCAAGCTGCTTTGATGGTATACCAATTGACATATTTCAGCTAACAGATGCTGCCCTGGACGTGCTCACCAAGTTGTGCCAAGAAATCTGAAGAACAACCACTTGGCTGACTGACTGGAAGAGTTCTATATGTGTAACCATTCCAAAGAAAGGTGACCCAACAGAGTGTGGAAACTACAGAACTATCTCATTGATTTCACATGCAAGCAAGATTCTGCTGAAGATTATCCAAAAACGACTGGAACCGCACATCTGCAGAGAACTGCCAGATGTCCAGGCTGGGTTTAGAAAGGGTCGTGGTACTAGCAATATTGTAGCTAATATTAGATGGATCTTGGCAGAAAGCAGGGAGTACCAGAGGAATGTCTATCTGTGCTTCATTGATTATGCAAAGGCGTTTGACTGTGTGGATCATAACAAATTGTGGCTGACTCTGAGAAGAATGGGAATCCCAGAAAACTTGATCATGATAATGCGAAACTTACCAAGAGGCAGTTGTTACAACAGAGCAAGGAAACACTGCATGGTTCAAAATTGGGAAGGGCGTATGCCAGGGATGTGTCCATCCCTTTGGATGTGTCTCCATACCTTTTCAACCTGTATGCAGAACAGATCATCCGGGAGGCTGGACTTTATGAGGAGAAATGTGGCCTCAGGATTGGTGGAAGATCCATAACCAATCTGTGTTATGCAGATGACACAACCCTGCTTGCTGAAACTGAGGAGGACCTGAAGCGCTTGCTGCTGAGGGTCAGGGACTGCAGCCTTCAATATGGATTGAGTCTCAATGTCAAGAAGACAAAGATTCTCACCACTGGACCAATTAGTAGCATCAGGATGGATGGTGAAGAGATTGAGATTGTTCACAGCTTTAGTTTGCTTGGCTCCAGAATCAACACACTTGGCACCAGCAGCCAGGAAATTAAAAGACATATTGCCATGGGAAAGTCTTCTGTTAGGGACCTCTCTAAAGTACTCAAGAGCAATGGTGTGTCTCTGGAGACAAAGGTGCATCTGGTACAGGCCATGGTCTTTGCCATCACTTGTTATGCATCAGAGAGCTGGACAATGACCAAGGAGGATATAAGGAGAACTGATGCTTTTGAGCTTTGGTGTTGGAGAAGAGTGCTGAAGGTGCCATGGACTGCTAAGAAAACAGATTCATCCTGGAGAAGGTTAAACCGGGCTGTTCCTTGGAGGCAAGGATTCTGAGGCTTCGCCTGACATACTTTGGTCATGTTGTAAGGAGAGACTGGTCCTTGGAGAGGAACATCATGCTTGGGAGGGTGGAGGGCAGGTGCAGGAGGGGAAGGCCCTCTGAGAGATGGATTGATTCGGTGACTGGGGCAATCGGGATGAGAGGGTCGGAAGCAATGAGATTGGCCCAGGACAGAGCAGAGTTTAGAGCTGTTGTACATAGGGTCGCTCTGAGTCACAAGGGACTCGAAGGCACATAACAACAACAACAACAGATATAGTCAGGACACCTTCTAAAGTATGCACACAGGCGCCTAAGCCTTGTGCCTCATGGTTTTAGACCAGTGTTGCAAATTCTTAGTTTTGCCAATATTGGCTCACTACTCCCTCCCTAAGTTGTCTGGTTCTATCCAGGGGAGAGGTGAAGGAAATGGGCAGGGGTGAGGGTAGGGTTTGGGATAACAGTCCCATCTCATGTTGATTCTCCGATTCTATGCTTAGGTCATGGTTTCTGTTGCCATAAGTCTAGTGGTACAAAAATATCTGGTCATAAGGGGTATCCAAAACATAACTATTTCTCCTTTGCTGGAGGTGAGAAAGAGACACTCTCTGTTCCTGGAATGACTCAATTTAATGGCGAGACTAGTTAATTACCTTGTGGATAGGCTAACTTGCCCTATTTGCATATTTCTACTTATTACCCTAAATAGTCAAGTTCCATGGTTAGGAAAGCCATTTTGAATAATAAATTCCAAAATTGGCATTGTTATTGTTGTTATATGCCATTGACTCACTTGTGACTCATAGTGGTACTATGTACAACAGCTCTGAACTCTGCCATATCTTGGCCAATCTCATTGTCTCTGACACATCAACCCACATTGTCCCCGTCACTGAGACAATCCATCTTATCTAGGGTCTTCCTCTCTAGCACTGTCCCTCCACCTTTCCAAGCATGATGTCCTTCCTTGTAACATGTTCAAAGTATGTCAGATGACATTAATTAGCCAATCATATGATCTATCATGCAGACAATGGAAAACTGAAGAGAAATAGCATTGTGTTTGTCATCATAAAGAAACATTTCAGTATCTATGCTGAAGCATAATGCTGTCAGGTATATAAAGGTGATCTACTTATTCAATTTTAACTCATATATAAGTATTATCCACAAAAATTAAGAACATGATAATTTCTACCAATGTGCACAAGTACTACAGTGAAATGTGCAAAGACCTGCAGTTAGGAAAGCAAAGGGGGAAAACACACTCAGAATTTCTCAAGCTGAAAGGACTGAAGAGCAAATTGCAATTATCAAGTTGCAATACTGAAGGATTCTACGGGGGAGAATATTGAAAAGCACAGAATTACCAAAAGAAGATTGAAGGTATACACAGTCATTGCATCCAAAAGAATTGGATAACAACTCAGCATTTCAGGAAGTAACATATAAGCAAGAACCAATGGTGCTGAGAGGAGAATTTGAAACTACAACGAAGGTATTAGTTAACAGTAAGTCTTCAAGAACTGACAGAATATCAACTGAAATGTTCAACAAACAAATGGAGCACTAGATGTATTCACTTGTCCATGGCAATAAATTTAGTGCCTGGTCAATATAACTGGTGCCCATTCCAAAGAAGTGAACCAGTGAAATGAGGAAATTATTGATCAGTATCATTAATATCTCATAGAAGTAAAATCTTACTGAAGATTATTCCAAAACAGCTGGAGCTGTATACTGACAGTGAGCTGCCATAAATCAAAGCAAACTCAGAAAAGGGCATAGAATGAGAAATATCTCTGACAACAGATAGATCTTGACTGAAAACAGAAAGATGTTTGCTTGTTTTGTTGACTATGCAAAGGTATTCAGCTGTGGAAGTCATGATGAATTATAGTTTTGTTATTAATAGATTTTACAAAAGACTTCATTGAGCTCATTCATGCAAAAGCTACAAATAGACCAATAAGGAACAGTTTTTCAAACAGAACAAGGAAGTCCTGCATGTTTTAAAATCAGAAAAGGTGTACATCAAGGTTGTATCCTTTTTCTACGGCCTTTCAGTAAGTATGACCAGCAAATTTGAGATTATATGAAGATGAATGAAGCATCAGGATTGTAGGAAAACTCATAAACAACCTGAGATGTGCAGATAGCACAGTCTTGCTTACAAAAAAAGACTACAGATCTCAGAATGGGTTACACATAAAGAAAACAAAAGCTCTCCCAATCAGACAAATAAATGACATTTTGTAATGGAGGGAAATATTGTGATTCTCAAGGATATCTTTTACTTGGATCCACAATATACATCCATCGAAGCTTTTCTTTGGCTTAGATGCTGTCAGCTCAGCTCCAACTCGTAGCTATGTGCAACAAATTGAACTGCTTGCTCCAGCACGATCCTCTCTCTCTCTGGTTAAATTTGGTGCTACAACTACTGTGCCAATATATCTCCTGAATGTTTTTCTCTTTCTTTTTGCTAATCCTCAGCTTTAATAAACATGATAGCCAGAGACTAACCCTTGTAATAATGTGGCCAAAGCACGCAAGACAAAATATCATCATCCTGGCTTCTAAAGAGCTGGACGTCTCCAAAACAAACTTGTTTATTTTTTGTATAGTCCCTGGTATATTGTTGTTGTTGTTATGCGCAGTCAAGACACTTACAGGTCATAGCAACCCTACATACAACAGCCCTAAAACCTGCTCTATCTTGTGCCAGCCTTAATGTCTCTGACACACTTACCCTCATTATCCCAGTCACTGAAGCAGTCCATCTCATTGAGGATCTTCCTCGCTTGCACTGTCCCTCCACCCTTCCTTTCCAAGGACTGGTTTCTCCTTGCAATATGCTCAAAGTATGTCAGATGAAGCCTCAGAATCGTTGCCTCTAAGGGACAGCCCAGTTTCATGCTCTCCAGGATGAACTTATTTGTTCTTCTAGCAGTCCATAGTATATTCAATACACTCCTCCAGAACCACAGCTCAAAGGCATCAATTCTCCTCCTATCATCCCTAGTCATTGTCCAGCTTTCTGATTCATAGCAAGTAACTGTGACGATTATGGCCTGGATCAAGCACACCTTGGTCTCCAGACTGTCTTTTTGTTCATTAGTACTCTGGAGAGGTCCCTGGAGAGGACAGCAGATTTTCCCAGTGCAATTTGTCTTTTGATTTCCTAACTACTGGAACCAAGATTGTGGAGTCAAGCAAGCTAAAGCTGTTAACAATCTCAGTCTCTTCACTGTTAACATGATGCTGCCAATTGGGCCAGTGGTGAGAATCTTTGTTTTCTTAACATTGAGCTTAAATCCATATTGATGATTGCAGTTGGGTGTTGATGGGAGTGTAAAATGGTACGACCACGATGGAAGGCAGTATGGTACTTTCTTAAAAAGTTGGAAATAGAAATACCATTTAACCCAGCAATTCCACTACTGGAAATATACCCTAAAGAACCTAAATCTGCCACCCAAGTAGATATACGCACATCCATGTTTATTGCTGCTTTATTCACAATAGCAAAGACTTGGAAACAACCCAAGTGCCCACCAGCAAATAAATGGCTAGAAAAGCTGTGGTATATTCACACAATGGAATACTAGCAGCAATGAAAAACAGGGAACTTGAAGTATTATACAAAATGGTTGACCCTGGAGGACATTATGCTGAGTGAAATACCTCACTCACAAAAGGACAAATACTGCATAGTGCCACTGTTGTAGAATGGGACTGAAAACTAAGAAAAGAGGGAATAAATAATGGGCACTGCATTAAAACAGATGAGGGAGAGAACAGTTTAAGAGAAATATGTTGTTTGTTGTTGTTGTTGTTGTGTGCCATCGAGTAGTAGTTGACTTGATGGCACATAATTACAACATATCTTTCCATGTATTGTCACTTCCCACATTGTTAAGGATCTAACTGTGCCTCAAAAAA
>NW_006399990.1:2430956-2431546 GCF_000299155.1 Elephantulus edwardii | reverse complement strand
GGGTGTATAACAATAAAATACGTTTTTTCAAATAGAAAGCAAACTGCAGGGGGGAGAGGTGGGCAGGGAGCAAAGTGTGCAACAATGAATGAATGCAAATCCAAGTTCTCTATAAACTTTCATTAAAATCTCAATTTTTAAAAAAAGGAAAATTAAACTATCACAACAGAGACTCAAAAAAAGCAGTGAATGTCCTGAGATCCCAGGTGAGTGTTCTACTATATTTGTATAAAGCTTCATTATAAGTCAGTTTGCTCCTCGAAGGCAAGGATTTTTAAACTCTGCTTCACACACTTTGCACATGTTATCAGGAGGGATCAATCCCTGGAGAAGGACATCAGGCTTGGAAGGGTAGAGGATGAGTGCAGAAGAGGAAAACCCCGGATGAGATGTATTGACACTGTGATTGTGGCAATGGGGGTCACATGAGTCAGAGATAATAAGGTTGGCTAAGGATAGGGCAAGGTTCAGAGCCATTGTTCATAGGGTCATTGTGAGTAGTAGTTGACTTGATGGCACATAATTACAACATATCTTTCCATGTATTGTCACTTCCCACATTGTTAAGGATCTAACTGTGCCTCAAAAAA
>NW_006399990.1:2422324-2428611 GCF_000299155.1 Elephantulus edwardii | reverse complement strand
AACTTGCACATGAGTAGTTGGTGATCTGTTCCACAATCAGCTCCTGGCCTAGTTTTCACAGCTGATATTGAGCTTCTCCAGTGGTTCTTTCCACAGATGTAATCAATCTGATTCAATGCATACCATCAGATGAAATCCAAGTATATAACCTGCGTTTATGTCTCCTAAAAACATATTTGCTATGAATAAGTCATTGATTGTGCAAAATTCAATCATTCTGACGCTAGCTCCATTTCTGTCACCGAGTCCACGTTTTCCAACTACTGAATCTTCTTCTCTGTTCCCAACTTTTGCATTCCAGTCACCCATTATTATCAATTCATCTTGATTGTGTGTTCGATCAATTTCTGATTCTAAAAGTTGGTAAAAATCTTCTATCTCCTCTTCCTTGGCTCTGGTTGTTGGTACATATATCTGAATGATAGTGGTATTCACTGGACTTCCTTGTATGCATATGGATATTATACTGTCACTCACAATATTGTACTTCAAGATGGATCTAGCAATGGCTTTTTTAACTATGAAAGCAACTCCATTTTTTCTCACCTTTTCATCTCCAGAGTAATATATCATATTATCATAATAGCAGGCCTCTGAAAACCCTATGTACAACAGAACACATGTAGATAACATAAAGGGCAACTGAGGTTGAGCTTTGACGTATGGAAATACAAAGGAAGAGGAACAGTTGTAAGCAGATACTAGTGATTGGGACATGGAATGTGAGAACCATGAATGTAGGAAAATTAGATATTGTTAAGGAAGAAATGGAATGCATAAATATTGACATACTGGAATAAACTAGTAGAAAATATTTTTTAAAAGTATATGCTGGCAAAACAACTTTGAGATATCATCTCACCCCCGTCAGAAGAGCAAATTTTATCAGAACAGCAAGCAACAAATGCTGGTGAGGTTGTGGAGAAACTGGAACCCTTATTCACTGTTGGTGGGAGCATAAAATGGTGCTACCACTGTGGAAGGCCATATGGCACTACTGGGAATATATTCCAAAAAGACCATAACTGACATCCGAGCAGATGTATTCACACCCATGTTTATTGCAGCTTTGTTCACAATAGCAAGGAGTTGGAAACAACCCAGGTGGCCATCAACAAATGAATGGATAGAGAAGCTGTGGTATATTCACACAATGGAATACTATGCTGCACTGAAAAACAAGGAACTCATGCAATATTATTCAAAATGGGTGAGCCTAGAGGACATTATGCTGAGTGAAATATCTGTCGCAAAAGGACAAATACTGCATGATGCCACTGCTGTAAAATGGGACTGATATCAGGGTTGGGGTAAGACTGAGAAAAACTGGGCAAGTTGTGTATACTGCACTGAAACATGAGGGAGAGAATAATTTTAAAGCAATTGTATGATAGGGTATTATGTTATCACAAGAGTCCACAATTAAGGTTGCATAGTGGAATGTACTTGGGGCAGTGGGAGTGGTACGGGGGATTGTGTAGCAGGGAGGGAGTTTTTCCTTTACTTTTCAAAGAGAAGGGAGGGGGAAGGGCGGGGCAGGGAGAGAACTGCAGTAATGAATGAATGGAAATCCAAAATCTCTATAAATGTTCATTAAAATTATTAAAATTTTTAAAAATTTTTTTAAAAGTATATGCTGGGACTCTACCCAACTTATTAATATAACTGTGTTTTGGAAATATGGTTGTATTTATTTTATTAATGAGATCAATTTAAGATAACAATTTAAGATTTGTTTTAAACTTAACTTCTAAGTTTTAATTGTGAATGGAATGAAATGTTACAGGGCAAATTCATTTACTATCCAACAATCCAGTTACATTTTGATTCATGACAATGACTGAAATTCTAGACTCTTCCCATGTGTATCCTGCATCCTTCTTCCCTATCCCTTAGTGCTATCTGAATGCTACTCTGCACACACGAAAGCTGTCTAAAGGATTTACCCTTGGGAGTTCCAGCAGTCTCTATCAAACCAGTAAATCTTTTTTTTTATTCTGCATTTTTATTTTTCATTTTACTCCAAGTTTTTCTTCCCTCCCCCTCCCCCCTCACCAGGAATTCTTATTATGATCCCTTTCAGAGCAGCCATTAGTGGGAACCAGGTACCACATAGTGGTTTCTGTCTTAGGGTCGTGGGGGCTGGAGACCACATCATGGCCCTTGTCAACCTAGCCACTTTTAGACTGTAAAAGAAACAGATTAAGCACAAAGACAAATAAGGCAAGACAGATGCCACATGAAGAGTCTCAAGAAAAAGAGGAACAGAAGTTAACAGCCATAAAATTCTTCCCTGAGAGAATGTTCCTGAGACAGAGCCCTTTCCCCTAGAATGAATTACCTCTATTCAGACTCCTAGCCTCCTTGACTCTGAGAAAACAAATTTCTATTAGGTAAACCCAACAACTTGTAGTGGTTCTGTTACAGCAGTTCTAACTAGCTGAAATTTTCATCCTTACACCAATCTATAACGGTACTGAGATGGGGCGAAGTGGGACAACATAGAACTAAAGTTAGGAGTTGAGTTAAGGAAACGAAAAATAATCAGTCTTGACAGATCTGCTTGCTGTATATCCAGCCATGGTTTCCTCAGAAAGAAACAGCAGCTATTGCTGCTGTTTAGAGATAGGATGTCATATCTGGCTGGAATAACATTTCGAAGACTCTACTTTAGATCTGAGTATACATGGGGGGAGGGTGAAGGAGGCCAATTTTTAAGAACAATCTCTTGTCTGGTGGGACTCATGCTTCATCTCAAACTCAAATGTGCTATTAAGTGAATGTAAAATAACTGATATAAATCTCTCTACTGAGCCAGTGGGAAATTCCAACCTTTATAAGGTGGGAAGTGCTAAACCAGCAACCTTTTAAAAAAGAGTATCTATCTTTTTTGAGCTGTTTCTGGGGAATTGCATATAAAAACATTCTGAAAACAAAAATACTTACTTATTTTTCCATGATCTGTTTTGCCAGCTTGATACAAGGCCGCCCAGGACAGATATTGTCAGGGCTTGAAGTGTTTACAGAATTATATTCACAGTTAAAATGTTTTCCAATATGGTGTTTGAACATCAAAACCAAAACAGCCCTTGAGGACATGCCAAAAAAAAGCTTTCCTAATTTTTTAGTCCCTGTGAAATGTCTAAAGAAATTTATTTTCTCCACCAACATTGCTATCACTTAATAATTTGACAGTCCTTTCTGGAAAAATGTCTTTAGGAGATTTACATTTAAAAAAAGAACTAAGGACAACATTTTGATTGACCACAGTAAGCTACAAAGTGACATTTTCTGATTGATTTTAGAAAGGAAAGAAAAATCAAATGCTAAATGTTTCTGTCTTTTTATGGATAGGAAGAGTAATTATTGGTCAGGTCCCTAGGGTTTCAAAAATGGTTAAGCACCCAAGCCTCATTTATAAGTTAAAACTTTGAGTCATTATTAATTCAAAGTTTTCAAAAAGCTACTCTTGTGACAGAGCAACTTGTTTGGAATAAGAAGTCAATGGCAAAATCATAACTTACTTTTTTGGGCTTGTATTTTTACATACTTGTCAAAAAACAACCCTAGATTTAAACAATAGCAAAAAAGTAAAGATTCATTTACTTGGGATACATTTAATTACATAAGAAATGCTCTTAAAGGAAAGTCAGGGATAGTTGGGGTATGGCCCTAATTTTGAGAGCCATATCCCAGAAGAGAGAATCATGCTTGTGGAGTCTTTAGCAATCATCTTTGGAGCGTGCTTGTCTGTCCCACATCCCTACTGGTGGGAATAGGCACCTTTTATCCATGAATATAGCTGGAACTTATCCCACAGCAGAAGGAACTGCTGGTAGATACCTGGAAAACAGTTCCAGATACGTACTGGAGTCGTACTCCAGAGTCACACTGGAGCATGGGCAAAAAGGAAAACCAGTACTAGTGATCCTATCTGTCTTCAAAATTTCATGCCTTATACATCATAGATTTATTTTTTAACTGATTTAGTTTTCAATATACTGTATCAAAATTTTATCTCTCTTGATCACTGATATTTTTAGTTACTCTCTTAAATCTGGGAGCTCTGGTGGCCTAGTAGAAAGAAGCTGTGCTACCAACCAAAAGGCACACAGTTCAAATCCACCAGCTGTTCTGCAGGAGAAAGATGAGCAATCTCGTCCTGTGTAACTTATGTGGTTGTTGTTGTTAAGTGTTGTCGAGTCGCAGGCAACTCTTAGTGACCCTATGAAGGAGAGTCCTCGACCTTAGGTGCCTTTCATCCTCTCTCCAGGTTCATGTAACTTACAGCTTCTGAATATCAGCTATAGGGTTGGCTACGAGTAGATTCTAACCAGAGAGTATGTAACAACCCTTAAATCTTGTTCCTGGGAAAGGTGTCTTAGTTGTTTCATCTTAGTCCTGGCCTTGCTGAAAATGTTAGGTCTTCCCTGGATTTAGGGAGTCATCTAAGAAAGGCAACTCAATGTATCTTAAATTGGCAACCTCAAAATATTTACTCTACCAACTCTGGCTTTGTTCTCCTTTGCCAATTGCTGTTGTTTGTCATTGAGTCAGAATCGAGCCATAATTGACCCTTCAGTGGGTTTTCAATATGGGAGGAGATTGTTCATGCTTTCCCTGCAGAACAGCTAGTGGGTCTCAACTGTATGCCTTTGAGATTGCAGCACAGCTTCTTACCCCTACTAATAAGATGATATCATTTCATTCCCCCCCTCCCCCGTCCTGATGTACCTATAGCCCAGTTCTTGAGAGCAATTGAATCAGACTCTAACTTGGTGAGGAGGACTGGTCCCTGGAATTGCGAATATGTCATTTTGGATGCTATGGGGCCAAAACATGCTGTGTGTGCACAAAGACACAATTATGGAAATAAAAATGGAGCAAACATGCCCCCAAAAGCAAAGAGTCAAGTTAAGATACCGTTAAGAAAGGTGAGTATAAGCTTGGCTATGATGGCTTTAGGGAGTTCTGATGGCCTAGTAGTCAGAACCTGTGGTGATATACTAAAGCCATATAGTTTCAATCCTCCACATCCTCCCTAGGAGAATGATGGACAATCTTTTCCCATTCAATTTACTGTCTCTGAAATTCTGGAGGGTCAGCTATAAATAGGTTCCAATCAATGGCAAACAACAATTGATGGCTTTGAAATTCCTGTTACTGCTGCTTCTCAAGAACAGTTCTAAGTCTCCCTTTCTTGTGGTTGACATTGAGCTAACTCTGGCTCCTGGAAACATTATATATATGACAAAACAACACCTGCCTAGTCCTGCACCGTATGCATCATCTTTGATGTGTCTGCATCGTCTAGCCAAACAATATTTTATTCCAGTACTTACGAATCAGAACAAGGAAGATCATTGGCTGATTTTCAGAAGTAGATTACAAGACCTCTCTTCCTGGTCTTAGTCTGCAGCCTTGACTGAAATTTTTTTCTACCTTGAGTAACCCTACTGTTATTTGACATATCGCTGGCATAGCTTCCAAAAGCAAAGCAAGAGATCTCAGTAAGATAAACTGACAGGATAGGTAATGAAATTCTCCTTCAAGTGTGTAACACATCCCCTACTTTTTCCTGGGCTAGGTCACCTAATTCATAGAAATTAAGGATCTTTTTCATCTTACATAATTTATTCTTTTTTCTAGAAGAGACTGTTTTTTGAAGAGGGACATCATGCTTAGAAAGGGAGAGGGTCAGTGAAAGAGTGGAAGACCCTCAACAGGATGAATTGACACAGTGATTTCTGCAATGGGCTCTAGTGTGTCAGGAAGTGAGAGGATGGCACAGAAAAGGACAGGGTTCAGATCTGTTAGTTCATAGGTTGCTATGGGTTGTACTTGACTTAGCGGCACCTAACAACACCAATGATCTTTTATCATTAATTGGTTTTCATTCAATCATTCACACATTTCATTTCTTAATAATAATTATATAACATTGCTGTTGTTGTTCAGTGTCATCTAGTCATAGGCGACTTATAGCAACCCTGTAAATGAAAATCCTCGACACTTGCATGACTTTCATCCTTTCTCCAGGTTCACAGGGTTTCCAGAGGCAAGCTATTTGCGGAAGCGGATGCCATCTCTGCTTCCAAGCTTGCTTTAATCGGGGAGCTCCACCAAACACTGTCCACCATGGGTAACCATTATCATATTTGACACATCAGTGTCACAGTATTCAGCTTTGCAGCAAATACAAGTTACCTCTGTATGACGATTGGACACACCAGGGCTATACAACGTAGAAGAATGACCAAAAACAAGGAAAAACAGGCCTGAGGGCC
>NW_006399990.1:2408521-2421989 GCF_000299155.1 Elephantulus edwardii | reverse complement strand
AATATAATTATATAATACCATTATTTGCAATGTCCTGTAGAAACTTCACAGTACTCTCCCTTTGCTTTTATCTTCCCAATCTATTTACTAACATCTGTTCCCTTCCCCTCCTATCATTGACTGTCAACTGTCCACAGTTGTCTCTATCTCTGAGTAAATCATCCCTTATTCTTTCCCTGCTTGCTTTCTTCCCTTCTCTGACCCCATTAGATCAGTTATTTCTGTCTTATTTCAGATTGTTAATTGACTTATACATATTTTCTGTTCTCTGATTCATTTCAGATTGATATCTCATTATCCTAATCCAATCCAGTATTCGTTATCTATCCATTTTATTCCTACTCTCCCCAACTCTTGCTACATAAGCATCCTATTTTTTAGAATAGAGATTTTATACAGTATTTGTCCTTTTGGGGTTTTTTAATTTGTTTTGTTTTTGTTTTTGTTTTAACTTTTTAAATTTTATTACTTCTTTTGTGTGTACCATCAAATTGGATCTGACTGGTACAAGAGGATATTGCCCCTCCTTCTCTAGCAGAGCATCTGGTGGATTCGAACCACATAGCTCTGGGATTGCAGTGCAGCTTTTTGCCAGTATTTGTGCTTTTGTGACTAAGTTATTTGACTCAGCATTATGTCTTCTAGATTCATCCATGTTTTGTAGTGTTTCATGAGCTCGTCATCATTTTTCAATGCTGCATAGTATTCTATTGTGTAGTTTCCCAAAAAGACCTTATCTTCTACATACATTTTCTCTAGCCATTTGTTGGTGGGTATTTGAGCTGGTTCCATCTCCTTGTTATTGTGAATAATGCTGCAAAAACATAGGTATACATATATCTGTCCGTGTCTCAGCTCTGGTTTCCTAAGAGTATATTCTAAATAGTGGAATAACTGGATCAAGTGGAATTTCTATTTTCATCTTTTGGAGGAAATTTCAGACTGCCTTCCATAGTATTTGTACCATTTCTCCTAATGACAATAAAACTATTGTCCTTTCTTCTATTTAAAATAAAATTAGTAATAAGCAATTCACTAAGTAAATTCTGCCCTTCATAGAGGCCTCAAACTGTACAAACAGCAGTCATTTGATAAGAGACATGATCTTTCTTTGGCATAAACCTCTTCTGTGCCTCAGATGCCTTTAACACTTAATATCTGGCTAGTAAAGAAACAGACTGGACAGAGACCGTCTCCGGGAGTTATAAAGAATGCTGCCCAAGTCCATGCTGTGAACTGCCGTTGTTACAATCATTCACAATCAATTTTAATCAGGAAACAACACAGCCACTTTAATAAAATAAAAATAAAAGCACCAGGAAGAAAACAAAAGTTTGATTCCTAGCAAAACTGAAGATCTCAGCCTTTGGAGAAAAAAAAATTTAATTCTGCCAAAATTTAGTGCCTTTTACATTTAATTGTGCTCTGATTTATGACAGAATCTCCCGGGTAACAACAGTATATAAAAAACCATTAACTCTGTGGAGGCAATTGTTAGTTTTTACAATAAAAAATGCATACTGCTTATACCATTATTGCTTAGGAAATTAGGGAACACAGCTTCTAATACCCTGTGCAAGGAATACAGTAGCAAACCACTTAACTTGCAATAATAGAGTATTGACTGTGTACAGTGATATGTGAGACACAGCTGCAGTCAGATTAAGCTACCATCACACTGTGCTCAATGGAGCTCTTCTCATAATTCATTTATTCCACCTTAGCCAAAGAATTCCAAGCATATTAACTATGAAAAGCCCTTAGAGGTGCTATCTGCAGGATAGATACTCCTTTCTTCTTCTCATTTTGTTTTCATATACTTCATTAAAATATTGGCATCTTTTCCTCTCCTACCTACAAAAAAATTTTTAGGACTTTCTAACACTGAATACTTAAGTTGACTCTAAATTAGGAGGAAGCACTTCTGAGGGTAATTTCATTTGTATCAAAGATAATCATTGTTATTTTCAGGTCTTGAAAGTATGACAGGACAAATTTGAGAGCTTCAACAATATTTTTCCTGGAACTCCATTAGTCCCAATGGTGTAAAAAGCATCCGTAGTCTTTTTGAATGCAGGCTGCAATTAGCACATTTCTTTCTCTCCCTTACTCCCTTCTTCCCTCTCTCTCCTCTTTTCTCCGACTCTTTTACACTTACACACACCCCTGACATTATTAGAGTATATAGCTAATCTGATGAAGTGGTCCAGCGTATTACACTGTGACACGATTCAATATCTTCTGTTTCCTGACATTCTTTTTAATAGATATTAGAAACAGTCTGAAAACTTTCCTTTGAGTCCTGTGAGAATTATGAACAAACCTTAAGAGTTTGTATCTGATAAGTCTAAGTAAGCAGAGAAGCAACAGCTAGAGAAAAGAATGTAAATTGTATATCAGAGGAGCAAAAGTTCGATGGGATGTAACTTGGGACATACAAAAAGATTAGCATGCTCCAAAACACTCCCTGTGTTTAGAATGGCTCCTCTGACGTCTGTCTGTATCTATCTACCTGCAATAGCCATCACTCTTATGGGCCTTTGGAACACAGTGCTGGGAGATCACTCTCACATATCTACATGTCTTTTGAAAAGCAGCCTTGTTTGTTTTTCTGGACTATTTCTTCAAGGATGTTTGAATAGCAAAGAGCTTTGAAAGAAAGATAGCATTTCACTCTAAAAAAGTGGAAAGATTTGGGCCCTGAGTAGTATAATGAAGGAAGCACCGGTGACCTAGTGGTCAGAAGCTGTGCTGCAATCCCAAAGCCCTGAGGGTTGAACATACCAGCTGTTCTGAGGGAGGATGGGAAATCTTCCTCTCTGTGATTTACTCGCTCTGAAAACCTTCTGGAGGGTCAGCTAGGAATCAGGTCCAATTCAAAAGCATGCAACAACAATGTAATGAAGATAATGTGCCTTTCTCCACTTACCAAGGCAAAGGTATGCTAGCAGTCTCTCTAGAGGATTGGGGTTTCCTAAGCTTGGGATTTCTCAGCTGGGACATGGTATGAACAGCATCCACCTGGGGCTTCAGAGGCAAAGAGACCTGAAACAAACATGAAGTTCATGCTGTCTGCTGAGTATGAATAAATGCTGAGCATAATAAAGTCATTTGTCTCTCACCCAAGAGTTGTATTTTCAAACAATATTTGTAAAAAAAAATCACATATTGACTTTTTTAGCTTTATGTAGAATGAAATTTTGAATGACACACACGCACACACAGTTTTAGCCTTCATCAGCATTAATATACTAAGATAACCTGAATATACGCCACAATTTTTCATATGAGTAGCAACAAATGAACTAATATTTTGCTTGACTACTGAATTTCAGTGGATGGTACCTAACAACAACAATAAGCACTTCACCCAGATACTCAAAAGAGAACTTAAAATATCCTCTCATTAGTGGCATTGTCAGAAGAATGCCTCAGATGTACCCAGAAACGGATCGATACACTTCCTCTTCTGTCCCAGCTGCCATTCATAAGTGTTCTGAGCGCCTGCTAATGGTCCTCACTTCATGAAATGCCAGTGTCCACTCGAAGTCATAATTTCCAGATAAATCTTCAAGCTGCTAATTTCAAAGGTGACAAATAACTTCTGAGAAAATTCCTCTCTTCCATTCTGTGTCATGCTTTGACACCTACACCTCGAAGTCCATTGCTTGGGTCCAAAGTCTCTAAGATCTCTGTTAAAGTAACATTTTACAATTACAACAACTTTTGGTTACTGTTCATTAACCAACCAATTCACTAAAGACTTTTCTTGTAACCAATTCTTCCTCTAATTCAAGCTTAAATGCAAGACTCATGATAAAAGGCATAGACACGTTTAGAACAAGTGTCTGAATCCTTTCTTCTTCAAGCCAATAGCTCTGTTTCAAACTTTTATTCGTTTGTAAGAGTATCTGCCTGCCAAGGAGTACAGTCCTTGGGTGGTACAAACGGTCAATATGCTTGGCAGCTAATTGAAAAGTTGGAGGTTTTAGTCCACCCAGAGGTTCCTTAGAAGAAAGATCTGTTGATCTCCTTTTGAGAAACCAGTCACCGAAAACCCTAAAGAGCACAACTCTATGCTGACATATCTGGTTGCCATGAGTACAAACCAAGTTACTGCAATCGGCAGTAACAGGAATTAACTGTCAAAGGGCAACGAAAGGAATCAAAGAAATTAAAACTCAAGATAGAGAAATACTTCAGGGGCAGGGGGAAATGGCAGGCAGGAAACAGCAGAGGTGGAGGGGAAATCAAAACAAAATCATCTAGACTTTAAAGAGACAAGGAAAGAATACCCCTAGACATTGAATAAAGACCTAGAGTAAAGGAGGAAACATTGTCAAGGCTGTCTTCAGTCAGAAACACTCTTCCCTCATGAATAACAAATAAAATTGCATATTGTATATTGCTTCATTCATAAATCAGTGATTCTAATGCCTGCTCAAAGGGCAGATATGCTTAAACATTGTAAGGCAATGATTCTTTGACATGTTCTCCAGTCCTTGAAACAGGGCATACTTTTATCTAGATGTCAATGCTCATTTGTGCATCCAATTATTCTTACTGGTAATTATGAAAAGCAGTACATACAAAACACGGGTAGACTAAGATAATAGCTCAATATGAAGCTAACCAAAAATTGAGAGCTTCACTCTCGATCATTTTACTGTCTTCACGCACCAAATATGCATAAAACCTAGACTTGCAAGGGAACAAAAAAACCATCTGGATCAGAACGCCTCCCAAATTTCATATTCATTCCTGCCATCCAAACAAAGATTTAGAACTGCTTTGCCTAAACCAATAACTGAGTGGTGCCTGCCAATTTCTCCCAGAACTAGGCTTTTCTTAACAAGCCATTCAACTGCCTTTTATCCCCTTTGTCCTTGGTAATGTGAATAAGAGAAACTGAATGAATTGTACACAATCACTTGGGATATCATAGAGGTAAAAGGTGTGTAATGAACTGTAAGAAAAAATGAGTTTTCAGGGCACATGGTTTTCTGAGAATAATTCACAAATAAAAAAAATACCATTTAGAAAGCTGACAGTGTTATAAATTTGTCCATAAAACAATAATGACCAAATTTTTTATCAAAGAAGAAATTGTTTAGTTTTGACAGATATTATTATCCAAGTAGTAAGGCCTATCTTTCTATAAGGACAATAATAAATACTTAAAAAGTAGTCAAGACCAATTTTTGCCCCCCCAAAAAATCAAAGGAACTAAGTTACTTCAGAGAACAATGAACTGAAATCTAGCACATTTAGTAGAGGTTTAAGTGACAGGAGATTCTCAGGTAAGTCGTACCATTACTCAGACCTCTGGAACCTTCTCTGACTCATTTCTAACACCTCAAATTTGATCAACCAATATTTTAACCAAGCATGATTTGTGACTGCCTAAAATAATTTCCATCTCAATCTTGATACTGTAAGATGATTTTTTAGAAAAATGTCTCAACTCAATGAAACAGGTTACCATTATTATTCATCTATTCTCTAGGAATAACATAGACAACGATGGAAGTGCTCCAGGCTCTGAGGGAATGTGTACCATGAAGTAAGCAGCACAGTTTTAGGGAAGTTAATCATTAGTCAATCATTACTCCCTGAGTGTTGTGAAACGCACACAAAAATTCTTCATTATTTATTAGTAAATAAGCTCAAGTAAGCTCACGCTTACCTTATTCATTGGGTAATCCACCCCTGCCATGGCCCACAGTCTTCAATCATCAAATGACAGATTTGAATGGCAGAGATTTTAAAGGATCCATGGGAGACAAAGAGAACCATCCTAAATTTCCATGATTGTAAATCACTCACTCAGTTGATCCTATAAAGACTGTGAGTCAGGTTACGTTCCTGTGGAGAAATTGAGCTTGCATCACTGGGAGCCTGTGCTTTGTCAGGCATTGAAAGTCCAGATCCACTGTGCTCTGTGTCCAGGTGACCCACATTTCTGTATAAATGGTTCTTCTAGTGCCAAGGACTGCATGTGGCCTGGAACTAGAGAGGAAGAGATTAAACTGAAGGCACAAACACCTGCCTCAAAGCCTGTAGGGAGCTCTAACCATTCTGACAGGCCATTTGCAGTAATTGTCCTGTCTCATCCAATAAGCTGGGTATTCAAGCACTTAGAGGTTGATGTCTCCTGTCAGTTGACCATAATTCCAATCACCTCTATTGCATATATATGTTTTATTTGTATTGCACCTGTACCTCCATAGACCGGGAGAGACCAATTAAATTATGATTAGCACATATGCCACCTAAATCTGACAAAAGGCTGTTCTCAATGAAAGCAAAGAGTTGTTTTAGGGGCAGCCAGATGACCACTTAGGAATGGGAGGGTGGCACGCAATGACATTGAACATATAGGACAAAACGAAACAGTTGACTAGAACTCAATTTTGTTAGCTGTGTTTCCTATTGCTATTGAAAAACAAAGAATGTTGGTAGTTCATGTTGAAACTAAAGAAAATATTTCATTTTAAGCCTTCACTAGTAAAGAAAATGATAAAAGAAAAGAACCTTGTTGTTCAAGTTGTCATCAAGTCAACTTTGACTCATGGTGACCTTATATGCAACAGGATAAAATGTTGCATGTAAGTGCTGCATACTCTCAATCTTATGCCATTTTCATGATCAGTGGTATGATTGAGTACATTATTGTTGTTATTATGCCAATTAATCTCAATAAAGATTGCCACTGTCTTCACTGACTGTACTTTGCCAAGAGTCTGTGGTTGGTGTAAATGGTTAACACACTCAGGTGCTAATTGAGAAGTTTTAAAGTCAAGTCTACACAGAGGTACTCTCCAAAAAAAAGGCATGGTAATTTTAAATCAGTCATTGAAAATCTTGTGAAGCTATTTTGCACTGACACACATGGAATATCATGGGTCAGAGTCAACTCAACAGTAACTAGTTTTCCGTTTTTACTTAACCAAACATGATAGCCTAGCAATGGCACTTTCTTGATGATGTGCCCAAAATATGCTAGTTGAAATCTCATCCTCTTACTTCAATGAACATTCTATTTCTTCTATGACAGATTTATTCATCATTCTAGCAGTCACAATATGTTCAGTATTTTTCAATCAGCATCGTAGTTCAAATAGCTCAATTCTTCTTCCTTTTTCACTACCCAACTTTTACATGTGTTGGGCAATCGCAAAGACTATAGCATGAATCAGATGTACTTTAGTCATCAAAGCAAGAGTTTTCCTGTTGAAAAATTTAAAGAAGATTTTTGCAGAAGATTTTCCTGATGTACTAAGTCTCATTTTACTTCTTGGCTACTAACTACTTAACTGGATATAAATTGTGGATCAATGTAGGATAAAATCTGTAGCATGATCTAAAAAAACAAACAAAAGCAATTACTGTTGTATCAGCTTTGATTCATAGCAAACCTATAGCACAAATTGAACTCCTCCATAGGACTTATAAGACCATGAATCTTTATGGAGACAGATTGCATCATCTGCCTGTCATGGAGACAAAGAATTGGAGGGTTCAGTAGTTTTGAACCACTGACGTTTTGGTTAGTAGTGCAATACTTAACTTACTACCAGGGATCTGTGAAAACCTAAGTAAATACACCTATTCCAGAGCATTTGGACATCTTTATCCTGATGAAATATCATTTCAAACTTAAGCTCAAAGTATAATACAAAGTCCATGTGAATTGACTCATAAGTCATCCTAATATGCTTCTGTGACTGTAAAAACAATCTAAATTCTCAATGTATATGAACTTTATGAACTTTGTAAGTAAACCAGTATAAAATTTTTAAAAAAAAAGAGAGAGAGAGAGAGAGGAAGGAGAAGAAACAATATACAACAACAACAAATTTAAAAAAGAAAAATGCCTCCCAGCTGTACTACTTAGGAGCATAGGTAAGGTTCAATTGCTTTTCTTGTGAATAAAGGGAAATTATTGATTTGTATTCACTTTTTTGGTAAGTGAATGCTCTGCTTTTCAATTTTTATACCTAGTAGAGATACAAACTGGATATGCAAGCTATCCTAGACCATAATGTGGGCCCATTCTCAGCTTCACCAATTGCATTGAAAGTTCCTTCTTTCTTGGACTAAATTTCAGTCAAAAAGTATACAATAGAAGAGAAGGAAAGAGTCTTATTAAGAGTGACCACTCAGTCAATAATTTCCACATTCGGTTGGATCACATTTCTTGGGAAGGAGAGCAAATATGTATCTCATCCAGTTGTCTGACAAGGTTGCTATTTCTCCCATTTCTTGGAATAGTAATAAAACAAAGTGAAATAATAAAGAATGATTTATTTTTAAAAAAATGATGGCCATTCAGCACACTTGATAAACTTAAATTCAGGTTTGGCTCATTTTTCATTCAAATTCTTCCGTCCACCTTAAAAATGATGGTGCATCCAGGGATGACTGGATATTCTTGTATGACAGATTTACAAATTTAAGAACAAGGCAAAGAAATCAAAATTTTGTCATAGACAATGATCACTCTGAAAGAAACAGGGGAGAGCTAATCAACAACTAAATTTTGAGAACCACCACAACCCATTTCCATACACATTAAGATGCTTGACCTCCTTAAATCCTTGAGTATGACTAAGTGTACGAAGACAAGTCCCTAAGAAGTATGCCACTCAGGAAGAAAAAATCATGTGATACTAGCAGAAAAGAAAAAAGCAGACCGTGAGATCCTAAGTTAGCAAACTTCAAACAGACTTTGTAAAAAGAGTTCTGATAGTATCCATTTCAATGAGCTCAAAATATGTGTGCCACAAAATATTTCCAGTCTATGAGCTGTATCTTCTGTCCAGGGGAATAAATCGTTAAAGATCTCTTCGTTTAGATTTTTAACTTCTAAAATACATGATGTATAGTTCTGTTGATTATGGAGAGTCTGATTTCCTAGTCAGCATCCACCAAAAGCAGTAACAGAAAATGCCTCTGCTGCACAGTTCTGCTGACTTATGATCCCTACTTTGCCGACTCTCATCTGCTTCCCGGCACAGCTGTTTTCAAGTGGAACAGCGTTTTGTGCAAACAGAGCCAGCCTGGCCCTCAGAGCAAGGAAGCCCAGAGAAGTGAATGTGGGAGGAATCATTATTTTGTTGCTGGAGCCAGAAATTTGGACCATCACCTGCCATTTCAGATACCTGTGATCCTACATGACCTGCTCCTTGCTGGGATACAATGCCTGAAGCAGGTCCTAGAGAGATGTCATGGCAACCCAGCTCTCTGGGTCCTTGCAAACCACCGTGCGCCTGCCAACCAGATAAACTAATCAAAGGATAATTAAGAGGGTTGTGGCGTGCAAATACCTCCCCTACCTTTGCCCACCCACAAGGAGAAGAATGTACCCAAGTTGATAATAACAAGATTAGAACCCATCTGAAGTTATGTGTGTATGTGTATGTGTTTCTGTAGCATTCAGTGGTGCAAAGCATCTCGTAAAAGAAGAGGAAGGAGGAGGAGTGAGAGGGACAGAGGAAGGAAGAGAAAAAGAAATCAACAAAATATGATTCATCAACTCTGTGGGAGACTTGGAAGAATGAATTTCAGAGGCAATAAGACAAGACTCATCAACAGGAGCAAGCTCTCTGGGGAAATTAACAAATAGACTCCCTAAAGAACAGTACTGCCTTTGAATCCTGTGAGCCCCACACCCTAATGACCTTCTTCCACTTAACCTCTTGCTAGTGGATGCCAACTGCACTGACTGTAGTAGCTCCAGTCCCTGATGACTGACTGAGCATGGAGGGTGGGCATCAGCCAAATGAGCACTAAACAACTTTATGGAAAACACACACACTCAATGAGAACTAGCACAATTCTGTATCTTCTAGGACTTCAAGACCTCAGGTTTTATCCATAAGATGAAATTTAAAGTACAGACTTTAAAAAGCCCTGAGAGAAATCTGCCTGGATTTGTATCATGGCTTCACCATTTACTAACAGAATGTCAATCAGTATATTACTTAATTTCTATTAATCCTCATTTGCACATCAAGAAAATGGACTGACATATGCACTTCCAAAAAATTAGTATTTTCTTCATATTTGTATTTTCTATATGCTTCTTATGCATCTGGAAGCTGGCCAATGAATAAAAAAGACTTAAAGAGGAATTGAGACCTTTGACTTATGGAGTTGGCAAAGAGCATTGAATATCCCACAGACTGCTAAGAGAACAAGCAAGTCTTTTTTGCAGGAAGTACAACTGGGTGCTCCTCAGAGGTAAGGGTAGTAAAACTTCATTTCACATACTTCGGGCATATTATGAGGAGAGGGCAGTCATTGGGAAAAGACACGCTGCTAGGAAAGGTGGAATGTCACAGGAAAAGAAGAAGACTGTCAAAGAGGTGAATTAGCACAATGACTGTAACACGGGCAGCCAGCGTGGCAGAGATCATAAAGACGGTGCCGGACCAGGCAGGGTTCTGATCTGTTGTTTATAGGGTGCTTGTGAGTTGTAGTCAACTCTATGGCACCTAACAACAGCAGCATCTCTATATAAAAAAAACAAACAGAAAGCTTTTACCGCTGAATTGGAACCAAGCAAGAGCTGACTCCTCAATGGGCTTTTTGTGTCTGTAAATCACATAGGAAGAAATTTTCCATCTTTCTCCCTAGCATCTACTAATGGATTTGAGTTGCCAAAGAGGCATCTTTTTTGGGTTAGCAGTGCAATGCCCTACCAAACTCAATCACCAGGGGTCCCTAATCTCTATACAGAAAAATTAAACAGTAAATCATTTTCATTTTGTTTGCATTTTCTAATAATTATACAATAAGCATATTTTATGGTAATAAGAAAAATAAACATCCATCATTATATAAAAATAAAACTTACTAAGAAAAGTGGATCTATAAAGAAGTCATAATTTCAAGGGAAGAACTCTTGATAAATTCAAACATCAGATAGATGCCAAGATTTTTTTTTCCCACTCGAAGTGCTGTAACAATGCCAAAAGTTAATTTTTAAAACTCAGCTGATGTGCTTATTTTTAAATGAAAGAAAATAAAACCACAATACAGGGTAACAAATTATGATGCATAATTTTCACCACTTCCCACTTGGTCACTTGAGTTCATTCTTCCAGGCCTTAGGAGGCATTGTACCTGGTTCCTCTGATGGACTCTGAATGCCTCCTGAGCAAGATCCTATGCAATTATCCAGACAGATATATCTCCCAGGTTTACCACAAAATAGTCATTCCTGAAGGTTCCAGGAAAATGATAGATCCTTCTGAAAGGCTTTTTAAGCATGTTATTGAACACTGAGAGGACATTGCTTTTAGAAATTTTCATCTGTTTCAACCCTGTTGAAACTCTTGGCTTGTTTACCAACACTTCTGATGCAGGTAGTCTCAATTCCTTATATCTGACTGAGCACAGACGTTATATCAGCCAATTTATCATTAAGAAACTTTCTGGGGAGGGGGAAAAAACACATAACAATAAAATTTACAGTGAACTTCCAAAGAAAGGAGAAACGTTAAACTTTGGAATTAAGGGGTAAAAAGTCAAATATACTCCTCTTGAGACTTCTAACTCATTCCACTGAATTTCCAACGCTGTCAATCACAAAGGGAAGAGAGTTCCCACCATTCTCCTGTGGAGTTGTTGATGGATTTGAACCATGAGAGACACTCATAATTTGGGTTAGTAGCATAGCCCCCTATGTACTATACCACCAGAACTCCCTGTCTGATACTTCATAAACAGGTAGCTAGACTGGCAAAAGAGAATACCTACAAAACTACAGAAAAATCTCCAAATGAGAGGATTTGGCACAGCAGACAAGAACCGAGAACCAGAAGAAAGAACCAGTCATTTGAGGATCATTGGAAAAGGTAACTAAAATCCTAGAGAAAAACTACAGCAGTCTGCTTTCAAAAAACAACAACAAAAAGCTGCTCATTACCATCAAGTAGGAACCAACTCATAGCTGACCCTCCGGCAGGTTTTCAAAGAAAGGCTGCCAATCACATGGGGAGAGATTGCTCATCTTTCTTCCACAGAGCAGCTAGTAGATTCAGCATACCTGTCTTTCAATTGGCAGTGCAGCTCCTTACCTACTGTTCTGAAAGATAATGCCTCAAATATTTCACTCTAAGTAAAGTAAGCATTAAAACCCTGACAACAGAGCATGAAACTTCTTGTGTCCAGAAGGCAAAACTATTTATGCACCTAAAGGAAAATAAAACAAATGCCACATAACCAAACATTTCTTTTGCACTGAATAGCTGTAGGACTACTGTTGTTAGGTGCCTTCAAGTTGACTGTGGCTTAGTGGTAAGCAATTGAATTGCCAATCCAAAGATGCATGTTTCAAATCCACCAGATCCTCTGTAGGAGAAAGATGGGCAAATCCATCTGGTATGATTTATTGCTTCTAAAATCCTACTGGAAAAACAGGTTTGGGTCAGTTCTAAATCAACAGCGTACATCAAGTGCAACATGATACCCTCTGCCCCAATGTATATCATACTCACAATTGCTCCTTAAGCACAGAAGACATTTTTTATGCACTGTAACCATCTATCTTGCTTCCGGTTTTCTCCGTTTTGGCTGACTCTCTACCTTACTGAGTGAGATTCTTTCTTCAGGGGCTTGCTTCTCCTGATAATATGCCCAGAGTATGTTAGAGAACATCAAAGTGCCTCACTTCTAAGGAGTTTTCTGGATGCACATTTTCCGAGATCAATTGGCTTGCTCTTTTGGCAGTCCATGATAATAGAGTCAATATTGTTTGTCAATACCACAATTCAAATACTTCTTCAGTCTTACTTACTATTGTACAACTTTCAATACATATAACTCTAAATTCATTGCCATTGAGACAGAACTAACTCCTAGCTGATCATCCACAGGATTTTCACAGGCTGTAAATCACACAGAAGGTAATTACCAATCTTTCTTCCCTAGAGACGCTAGTGAATTCAAACTGCTTATCCTTGGCTCAACATGGCCGAAGTATGTCAGACAAAGCCTCAGGATCATTGCCTCCAAGCACCACAGCTGAAAGGCATCAATTCTCCTTCTATCCTCCCTAGTCATTGTCCAACTCTCTGATGCATAACAAGTGATTGCAAAGACCATGGCCTGTGTCAGATGCACCTTAGTCTCCTGAGTGACACCATTACTCTTCAGTACTTTGGAGAGGTCCCTAACAGCAGATTTTCCCATGGTAATATGTCTTTTAATTTCCTGGCTGCTGTTGCCATGAGTGTTGACTATGGAGCCATGCAGACTAAAGTTGTTAACAATCTCAGTCTTTTCACCATTCATTCTTATACTGCCAATTGGCCCAGTGGTGAGAATCTTTGTCTTCTTGATAATGAGCCTCAATCCATATTGAAGGTTGCAGTCCTTGACCCTCTGCAGCAAGCACTTCAAGTCCTCCTCAGTTTCAGCAAGGAGGGTTGTGTCATTCGCCTAACACAGATTATTGATA
>NW_006399990.1:2357690-2407643 GCF_000299155.1 Elephantulus edwardii | reverse complement strand
AATGAGTTCAACCCTTTTGGTTTTCTGACTCTGGTTCCTTACACATTTCATTGCAATATTTTGCTTTGTCATCTCTGCTGATATATGCCCAAATTACATGAGACAAAGTCTCACCACCTTCACATCCTGGAAGCATTCTTGCTACATTTATTCCAAGACAAATTTCTTCATCTTTGAAGCAGTCTACATGGAAGCTGTGGTCCACAGTGAGTTGTGCTGGTAATGTATCCTGAGGTGTGACTCTACCAGCAGCTCTATGAAAGAAACATGGAGTTTCCTCCCATTGCAACTTACAGACTCAGAAACCAAAGAAGAGCTGCTATGGACCAGAACTGACAAGAGGGCAGCGAATTTTAGGCATCCATGCAATAGTTAATATTCTTTATCAACACTAGAATTCTGTTTAGATATAAAAGCAAAGAAGTGCTTGATATTTACACTCTGACCTAATTAACCAAGGAATGATAAAATATTTGAACTAAAAAACAAAACACTGGAAAAATTCAAATATTTCCCTCAAATGGCAGTAAAATAGATGACAATGGATAGAAAAATCATGCTCTTTTCCTTTAAGAGAATGTTCTTTATCAATAAAAATAAATCACCTAAAATCAATATTCAACAAAATTTTTAATGTGTGATAAAAAGAATAACATACAAAAAAATACATGCACCATGAGTCCATTTACACAAAACTTAAAAAACAGGAAGAATTAATGTATATTAGGAATGTGTGCTTAGGTGGTAAAGCTGCATAGGTAAATAAAGAAATTATTTCCATAAATCAAGATAGCAGTAATCTTTAGAGGAGATTGGAAAGGGCTGTAATAGGGAAGAGATGGGAGGAAGGGGCTGTCAGCATGCTGGTAATGTTCTTCCTTGAGCTGCATGATGATTGCACTGGTGTTCACTTTATAACTATGTTAAAGTGCAGGTATGTTTTAAGCACTTTTCTCAATATGGGTCTTATTTCACATAAGTAAAGGGTTTAAAATGTGATAAGGATACAAAATATTTGAACAGCAACAGGCTTGATTTACCATTATGCATGATTTCTCTTTATATATACTTGTGCATGTTTGTCTAAGTATAAATATTATCTTCTTAAAGGTATAATTACATGTATAAAGTACATAGGACATATATTGTTATTAGATGCTCTCAAATCAATTTCAACTCAGTGACATTATGTGGCAGAGAAGCACTGTCCTAAAGGTGTTCTTTCAAAAGCAATTGCCAACATTTCAGATAAGAGTCTCATATCAAAAATTTACAGAATTTTATAGGGTCTCCACAAGAAAAAAAAAAAGAGCTATAACCCAATTACAAAATGGGCAAGAAACATGAAAAGAATTTTCACAGAGGAAGATATTCAGATGGCCAACAGACATCTGAAGAAATGCTAAAAATCTCTGGCAATAAGAGAGATGCAAATCAAAACCACCATTTCACTCCAGTAGCAATGGCAAAGTTTAACAGGACAGCAAGTAATAAAAAATGCTAGAGATTAGTGGTGAGAAGCAAACTCTTATACATTATTGTTGGGCTTGTAAAATGGTACAACCATACTGGAAGGCAGTTTGGTGCTTCCCCAAAGGCTGAACACAGAAATTCCATATGACCCAACTATTCCAGTGCCAGGAATACACTCTGAGAAAGTGAAAACTGAGGCACAAATGGATACTTGTACACCAATGTTCATAGGTGTGCTTTTCACCATCGCAAGAACATGGCAACAGCCCAAATGTCCAACCACAAGCACATGCATTGAAAATGTATGGTACATTCATACAATGGAATACTACACAGCATGCACTAGCAATGATTTTGTAAATCACTACCTAAGTTATGAAGGACTGAAGAGCATTAAACTAAGTGAACTAACTCAGTCCCATAAGGACAAATACTGTATAAAACTATTTTTGTAGAATGTGTATAAGGATCCAAGGGGGGGCTGAAAGAGAGGAACAGAGGGGGAACATGCTTAGTGATAGGTTTGCACAATTTGATGGGTGGACAGAGAGGTGGGCAAAGGAAACAGGAAAGATCCAGTTTGAAAAACAATGTATATTTTTAAGTAAACCAGTATGAAATAATTTTTTTAAAGCAGGTGCCATGTCTTTCTTCTCAAAGCAAGTATATATTATAAAGAACTCTGGTAGTGTAAACATTAAACTCTTGAATTAACTGAAAGATTCCACAATGCCACAAGAGAAAAACCTGACAATTTGCTCACATAAATTTCATTGCAGAAAACTCTGTGGAGCCATTTTATTCTACCATATGAGGTCAATATTAACTCAACAACACGTAACAATAACTTATGTATGTTGTTGTTGAGCACCATAGAGTCAGAATGACCCCTACTTGACTATCAGGAGGATTTTAAGAGGCTGTTAATTGCACAGGAGGAGATTGCCCATTTTTCTCCCATGGAGCAGCTGGTGGCCTTGAACCCTGATCCTTCGAGATTGCAGCACAGTTTCTTGCCACTAGTCAACTATGCATGTATGTGTTTGTGTACGTGTCTGTGTGTCTGTGTATATATGTGCAAAGAAGAGATAATCTATTTTAATATCTATAAAATCTTTTAGAAAAATTCATCATACACTAATTGTTGAGAATACTTTCATCATTTGCTAAGGATTAATAGTGATTGAGTTTCCTATGCTTCCATTTTCCAAGATGGAATGGATGAGGTTGTGTTTATGTGTATGCATGCATGCAATGTGGTTATCTTGCCATACTTTTTGAGGTTACAGAGAAAAAGGGAAAGTAACTTATCTTCCAGTTCTTACAAACGTGAGGAATCACATGCACAACTCTGCAGCCCACTGCCCAGAGAGTCCAGGTTTCCACTTTGATGTGATAACTGGATGGCATTGTGGGATTTCTTTTCAGGAAAGGAAATTAGAAGAAAAGTGTTTGAAGATACTTGATTGCCCAGGGAATAGCACTGATGGCTATCAGGTCACCAAAAATCCATGCTGCATTTTCCCTATAGTGCAGCAAGGTTTCAGGAAGTGGATGACCAGCCCAGGACTACGGTTCTCAGTCTCCTTTACCATTGGAGGCAATCACAGGATGTGGCTAAGATCTTGGCAAAAGAATAGAAATAGAATTCATGTCTGACACATAAAAACTTCCCACCTGGTGCAACCATTATATTCTTTTTCTTTTACAGCTGTCTAGAAAACACATGATGCTTCAAGGTAGGAAAAAAACCTATTTGTTGAGGATAGTAAATCCTTAATTAGCATACTCAAACTCAGTGCCATAGAGTTGGTTCTGATTCACAGCAAGCCTCCATCAGGTGTCCAAGGCTACAAATTTTACTGGGAGGAAGTTGTCTGACTTTCTCTTAAGAAGTCACTAGTGGATTCAAACCACTGAAGACCCCCCCAGCCTTTTGTTCGGCGGTGTAATCTGTGATGCACTGCGCCACCAGAGCCGTGTAGGTCCCTAAACAACAGCATAGAAAAGAGCTACTCCTGTAATATTTTCACTTCCACAGTAATACAATGGGAGCAAGGAAAAGACTTCTATTATATCGGAACTTTTCTTTTTATTCCATCTATTAAAACAGTCTAGCCTACCTAACTCAAAGAACAGTAACAGTGCCTACTCCACAATGATTTTGGATAAATGATGAAAATGTGAAAGACGATTAGGATGATTCTCACACACTGTAAGTACGGAGTGTGTATTAGCTTAATAAGTGCCCAGAAAAATATTGTAAGGACCTTAGAGTCTTCAAAATGATAATGTTTCAAGAGATGAGCTGTTAAAAATAAAGGAGATTGATGACGGTCTACTCAGTCTGTTTCTTCTGGTTAATCACTCTCTCCTCCAAAGAATCCTCTGGGCTTGGTTATATGAGAAGCACAGTAGGTACCGGAAGCACATTTGAGCTGTAAAGCCATGGAATAAGCTCAGTATGCTAACCATCAGGGGCAATGATGGCCCAGCTAGAGACTGCCATGCATCCCTGACGTCGGTGAGAGGAGAGTAGGAAATGTCAGGTACACACAAAGGTCGAGTTCGGTTTTTCTGCTTCCTTCCTTCCTCCTTGTAGTAAGTGCAGCATGCACACCTACACACATAAATACACACACACTGACATGCAGATTGATTGCTGCACTGAAAAGAGTATTGGTAATTTTATTGATGAGTCTCTCAAATCATCACAAAGACAAAATAAGCTGTTCACTTCTCAGCTGGAGTCAAATGGAGTGAAGACAGTTGTCTCACCATCTCTGATGACAAATGAGCCTTTCCCTCCTTACTAAGGAACTTGACCTAAATGCACAGATAATTCAGTAACCCATGTTGACCTTTGAGAAGAAAAAAGCCATACTCACAAATGTCTAATGAAGCTTGTCTCAACTATTACTATTGCCCCTGTCATTCTAACTATAATTGATTTGTCTAAGCAACTTTTTTTATAATCAGCCTAGCAGACAAAAACATGTAATATGGATTAAACACAACTCTCTCTCTTCCACATTTCACCAGCTTCATCATCCTGTAAGTATTTAAAACTTTCAATGACACTTCACATATTTTTTTTTCTCTTGTAGAGAAGAGAGTGAGTAGCACTTTTGAGGGTCTTTGGTAAAATAATCCCACATAAAGGAAAATTCTTCCTCCTACACACGCCTTTTGCATTAATAAAAAGCTTCAGTTGTTTGAAGGTGACTATCGCAAGTGATTTTTAAAAATGAATTGTGCTTTCACATTAGAACTTAACATGAAAGAACATCATAGTCAAATAGCAATGTGTACATAGACAGGAAAGGGTAGCATATTCCAGTACTCTTCCTGAACATCAAGGTAAAACAATGCATAGAAAATTACAGCAAGATATCTAAGCTGTCTAGCATGACTGTGTGTGTGTGTGTGTGTGTGTGTACACCAAGCCCATTTAACATCAAGTCAATTCTGACTTCTAACATTTCAAACAGAGTAGAACTGTCCCCTACTTTCTACTTGCGTGTTATTGACTATGCACCAGTAGCCAGGAAATTAAAAAAAAAAAAAAACAACAACGTATTGCAATGGGAAAATCTGCTGTTAGGGACCTCTCCAGGGTACTGAAGAGCAATGATGTCACACTGGAGACTAAGGTGTGTCTGATACAGGCTATGGTCTTTGCAATCACTTGTTATACATCAGAGAGTTGGACAATGACCAGGGAGGATAGAAGGAGAATTTATGCCTTTGGGCTGTGGTGCTGAAGAAGAGTATTGAATGTACCATGGACTGCCAAGAAAACAAACAGATTCATCCCAGAGAGGGTTAAACCAGGCTGCTCCTTGGAGGCACGGATTCTGGGGCTTCTTTGACATACTTTGGACATGTTGTAAGAGGGACAGGTCCTTGAAGAGGGACATCATGCTTGCGAAGGTGGAGGGACAGCGCAGGAGAGGAAGACCCTCTATGAGATGGATTGATTCAGTGACTGGGGTAATCAGGATGGGTGTGTCAGAGGCAGTGAGATTGGCACAGCACAGAGCAGGGTTTAGGGCTATTGTACACAGGGTCGCTATGAGTCATAAGCCACTTAACAATACATGACAGCAACAACAAGAGGCATTTGACTTTGTGGATCATAACAAGTTGCAGCTGACATTGAGAAGAATAGGAGTGTCAGAGCACTTAACTGTGCTGATGCAAAACCTATACCTGGACCAGGAGGCTGTTGTGCCAATAGAGCAGGGGAACACTACATGGCTTAAAATTAAAAAGGGGTGTGTCAGGGTTGTATTCTCGCTCCATACATATTCAATCTGTATGCTGAGCAAATTATTTGAGAAGCTGGACTCTAGGAAGAGGAATATGACATTAGGATCAGAGGGAGACTCATCAATAACCTGTGTAGTGCAGATGATACAACCTTGCTTGCTGAAAGAGAGGAGGACGTGAAGCACTTGTCGCAGAAGATCAAGAAAGGAAGCCTTCAATATGGATTGTATCTCGATATTGAGAAAACAAAGATTCTTACCACTGGACTGATAGGCATCATCATAATGGATGAGAGGAGATTAAAACTGTCAAAAGCTTCATTTTGCTTGGATCCACAATTAACATCCTCAGTACCAACAGTCAGGAAATAAAGAAACACATTACACTGGGAAAATCTGCAGGTAGGAACCTTCTCCAAATTATTGAGAAGGATGATGTCAGTTTGAGAACTAAGGTGCATCTGATTCAAGCCATAGTCTTTCTGATCACTTGCTATACATCTGAGAGCTGGACAATGAATAAGGATGACAGAAGAAGAACTTATCACTTTGAGCTTTGGTGTTGGAGAAGGGCACTGAACATGCCCTGGATGAAAAAAAGAACAAACAGAGATGTCTTAGAAAGGGTGAACTGGAGTGCTCTTTGGAGGCAAGAATGACAAGGCTTCATATCACATACTTCGAACATGTTGCTAGGAGAGGCTATTCCTTAGAGAAGGACATGATGCTAAGAAGATTGGAGAGTTGGCAAAGGAGAGAAACATCCTCAACAGGATTGACGTTGTAGCTGCCATAATGGGCTCTTCCATAGCACTTCTTCCATAGCAGAGGAGTACCTAGCATATTGGGATCATTGAGCACATTGACCTGTGTGCAACCAGTGTGTTTGTCATCAAATAGATTTCTGATTCATGGCAGCCACAAGTGTGTCAAATGGACCCGTGCAAGCTAGGATTTACAATGGCTGGTCTTTCAGAAAAACATGATCAAGGCTTTCTGAGATGCCACTGTATGAGTTTAAAAATGAAATTGTTAGGTTACCAACTGTATATGTTAACAATTTGCATTACCCAAGAATTACGTGTGTCCACGTTGCCTCTGTGTGTGTGTGTGTGTGTGTGTGTGTGTAATATCCCAAGCTTTTTTTTTTCTTTTTCCTGTGACTAAGTTGTTTCATTTTATCTCTATGTTTAAAGTTGCCACTGTAGGAAGAAACCAACAAGCACAAGCACAAGTTTTTTCAGAGAATATCTCATTTCTAGTTCACTCTGAAATGACTTGTCCTTGTTGGTTGTTTTTTATAATGTCTGCTTTAAACCCTTTGTATTGCAAACATAGAGATAAAATTAAACTTACTCAGGGGGGAAAGAAAAAAAGCAGCTCTTAGAAATAAGGCCTGGGATTTCTGTGTTCCTTTCACAGAACCAAGCTCCCTGGGAGATACTCAAGACGGATCCCACTGGAAACCATGTGCTCTGTGGCTGCCTGGCTGGCTTTCTTCAGCAATAACTGGGGTATGTTAACAGCCTGTAGTAACAAGACTCCATTATTCCCAGAACATAGCATCTCAGAAGGACTCCCAGCTACACAGAGGTTGCAGAGACTTCCATTTAGCACCATCTTTGTGAGGCGTGCACACCTGACACAGGATGAAAGTGGAGGAACAGGCCCTGGGGAGGAAGGGCTTTTTCCCTTTTAAGTTTCTGAACTTTTCTAGGTCTGTGGAGGTCCAAACCACAGAACCAAGGAAACTCAAAAGGAAAACAACAAAAGAAGCTACAAATCAAAAGCGCCCTCTCCACTGCACAGCCCCTGCTGTTCTGCTTTCTTTGTGCACCAGCGTCTTCTGAATGGAGAGCAGCACCTCAGCCTCCTGGTACAAAGTCAACACATTGTATAGAAGAGTGTGTACAACTTGCAAAGAAGCAGAGCTGGCTGTTGGCTCAATTCTCCAGTATGTTTCAGTCTCCCTCCATTCTTTTTATCCTTTGTAGGACAGGGATGCCTAGACATTTTGTTTGTCCCTTAACTAGTTGGTGCCTCTGGAATCTTTAGGAATACCATATAGACCTCCACACGATGCAGCTCCCACCAGAGAAGACCCGTGAGGGGGATATTCCTTTGCCACCCACCACATAGGACTTCTTCCTCTCCTCTATGTTCCTCTCCGCTGCTAATTTCTTTCAAGGTGTTTGTGTTAGTGAGAATTCTCTGGTTACAAGAAACCAAAATCTATTTCAAATTAGTGACAAAGGACTTCTGGAAATCAAACAACTGGGGTAGCTCACAAATATAAAGATGCATGAGGTGGTAGAGTCAGGTTTTTGATGAGCTGAATAATGGACGGGGGCCTGCCTTTTTCATTTCAAATAGAAAATAATGTATGAATGTGAATTGTGATTAAAAATAAAAGAGCAATCATAATTAACTGTAATTTTTTTACATGTTGACAAATACTACAAACTCCAAAATAGCTTGATGATTTTGCTAGCTGTCTGATAACTTATTGCTACTGAGTTGGTTCTGATTGACAATGACCTTCCATTGATTTCTGAAGGTGTAAATCAATGGGAGGAGACTGTCCATCTTTCTCCCTCAGAGTTCCTGACAGATTGGAAATGCCTTTGGGTTAGCAGAGCAACTTGCACTACACCACTAGACTTTCCCAATAGTTGGACCTGCTTCGTTTTTTTAAAGCCACAATAATAAGGTTAATTAGGGAATTAACAGGCTACCTACATATCAGGAGCAGATTCTTTTCTTTGATGGCACCATTTCTTTAACAGCATCTTCTCAGCTGTACCCAAAGGCAAACCTTCAATTGATTCTTAGACTCTTGGTATCTGCTCTGCTTGAGAAAGTGTTGTGAAGGGTTTTTTAGCTCTGTTGATAAGCTTTGGCCCAAAGGTCCTCAACTCTAGCTCAGCAGGTTTACAAGTGCCCAGAGATGCCCTACTATGCTAGCAAGCTTGCTGGCTGAAGGTGTTCAATTTCCTCACTCTGTGGCCCACTGCATCATCTCCTGTCCTGCTTCTGCTACTACTCTTTCACTGCCATTTCAGATACTATCTCTAGTCTCATCATCTCATGCCTCTTGTCCTGTCTCTCCCTCTCTCTCCATGTCTTTTTCTCCAGGACCTAAGAAGTTCTTAGCACAGGAATCTGGGTGCAAAGGATACACTGTGTTCCTGTTCTTCTTTCCAGTTAGTAATAAGATCCTCCCATTTGGTGGTTGTTGTTGTTACCTGCCATTGTGTCAACTGTGACTCATACTGACCCTGTGCACAATAGCTCTGACTCCTGCCCTATCCTGGGCCAATCTCACTGCCTCTGGCACACCCATCCCCATCACCCCAGCTACTCTGTCAATCCATCTCCTCCAGGGTCTACCTCTCTTGCTCTGTGCCTCCACCCTTCTGAACATGATGTCCTTCTCCAAAGACTAGTTCCTCCTGGCAACATACCCAAAGTATGTGAGACAAAGCAGCTTAGGACAAACATATTTGTTATTTTGGAAATCCATTCAATACTCTTCTTCATCACTACAACTCAAAGGCGTTGATTCTTCTTCTGTCATCCTTAGTCATTGTCCAGCTTTCTGATGCATAGTAAGTAATTGCAAAGACCATGGCTTGGATCTGGTAGACCTTATCTCTAGACTGGCGTCATTGCTTTTCAGTGCTTTGGAGAGATCTCTAACAGCAAATATTCCTAATGCAATTCATCTTTTTATTCCCTTACTGCTGGTGCCATGATTCTTAACAATTTCAACTTGCTGGCTTCCATAATCTCAATCTCTGCTCCACCTATCATGGTGCTGTCAATATGACCAAGGGTGAGAATTTTTGTTGAACTTCAATCCATATTGAAGACTGAAGTCTTTCTGCAGCAAACACTTGAGGTCTTCCTCAGTTTTAACAAGCAATGTTGTGCCATCTGCATAACTCAGACTGTTGATAAGTCTTCCTCTAAACCTCATGCCCTGTTCTACTTCATACAGGCCAGCTTCCCGAATGATCTGTTCTTCTTATAAATTGAAAACATATTTGTTTTTATTGTTGTTATTGTTGTTACGTGCCGTCAAGTCACTTGAGACTCATAGCAACCCTATGTACAACAGCCCTAAAACTTGCTCTGTCCTATGCCAATTGCACCATCTCTGACACTCCCATCCCAATTACCCCAGTCACAGAATCAATCCACCTCATAGAGGGCCTTCCCCTCCTGCGCTGTCCCTCCACCCTCCCAAGCATGATGTCCCTTTCCAAGGACCAGTCCTGCCTTACAACATGTCCAAAGTATGTTAAATGAAGCCTCAGAATCCTTGCCACCAAGGAGCAGCCTGGTTTAAACCTCTCTAGGATGAATCTGTTTGTTTTCTTAGCAGTTCATAGTACACTCAATGCTCTTCTCCAGCACCACAGCTCAATGGCATCAATTCTCCTTCTATCCTCCTTAATGAAAAGATGTAGAGAAAGGATATGTGCCTAATATACTCCTTTCTTGACTTTGAATCATTCCGTGTTTCCTTGATCTTTTCTGACAATTGCTTTTGGTCCAAGTACAGGTTTTGTATGAGCACAATCTAATGTTCTTGGGTTTCCATTCTTCCAAAGATTAGTCGCAAAATTATCCTTATCCTTTTTTTTTATCTACTTATTCTTTCACCACCTCTTCCTATGGAAATAATTCTGTAGTATAAGTTTTTATAACAGAATAAAAATACCATTGTTTTCTAGCATTGTACTGTTGTTTGCAACTGAATTGGAATCCACCCATATCTGACTCTCCAGCAGGTTTTCAGTGGCAGTAAATCACATGAAAGAAGATTGTCATCCTTCTCCCATGGAGCAGCTGGTGAATCCAAACCTTTGGTTTTCAAGGCAGTTTCTTACCACCATTATTGTTGTTGTTATATACCATTGAGTCAATTCCAACTCATAGCAATCCTGTGTACAACAGCTCTGAACTCTATCTTGAGCCAATTTCATTGTCTTCAACACACTTACCGCCATTACTCCTGTCACTGAGTTAATCCATCTCATCTAGGGTCTTCCTCTCTTGTGTTGTCCCTCCACCTTTCCAAGTATGAAGTCCCTCTCCAAGAACTGGTGGCAAAATGGCCAAAGTACGTGGGACAGAGCTTCAAAATCCTTGCCTCCAAGGAGCAGCTTGGTTTCACCCTCTCCAGGCGATACGTGTTTGTTCTCTTAGCATTCCGTGTTATATTCAATACTCTTCTCTAGCACCATAACTCAAAAGCATCTATTATTCTTCTATCATCCTTCATCATTGTCCAGGGCTCTGACACATGGCAAGTGAAGACTGTGGCCTGGATCAGGTGCCCCTTAGTCTCTCAACTGGAATCATTGCTCTTCATTACTCTGAAGAGGTCACTGACAGCAGATTTTCTTACCACAAAGAGGATAAAAATTTAAAGCTGTGACACAGAAAACTCACAACTTCGCACACAAATGATTGTACGATTAGTAATATTGATAATCAGATAATCATTTGTGCCCTTTTAACAGAAGACTTCTGAAATTTTTACATTTTTTTAAATATGCAAATTATCATTTAGATTTTTACATTAAATCAGGCATTGATATTTGGATTTTATTTTTTATACTTTGCTTAAATTTAGATACAATATGATCTACTACAAAATAATAGCAACATAATGAGTTTTGTCTAAGTAATGAGATTTAAAATGCTTTCTTTTAAAATCCTTATTTCCTAGTACTTTTTTTTCAAATCATCATATCTTACTCAGTAGGGAGTTTTTGGGATCGAGTGGATAAGGAGTTATATTACCAATTCAAAGGCAGGTGGTTCAAATCCACCAGCAGCTCCAAGGGAGAAAGATGAATCTCATGTGAGATTTGCAGCCTTGGAAAATCCACTGGAGGGCCAGCTCTAAACCAATACGAATTCCACAGCAATGAGTGAGTAAGTGATTACTTAGTAATATCGTAGGAGTCCCTACAGCACAAGTAGTTAAGCACTTAACTACTAGCTAAAAGGTTGAAAGTTTTTACATACCCAGATGTGTCTAGGGTTCTGCTTCTGAAAAGTATGTGAAGTAGTTCACCTTAGATATACTCTTATATGTAAGACATTGCCGTGAGAAACATGAAAATATCATGAGGAAAGTAAATAATTTAAAATACTAAAAGGCAGAAAAATAAAAAATTCTTTTGGCGTATTATTGGATAAGTTGGTCTTCACCCTGAGGACTAGGGTGCATGTGACCCAAGCCGTGGTAATTGCCTCATTTGCACATGAAAGCTGCACAGTGAAAGAACTCTAGGGGGAAAACGAGAAGCTTTAGAATTGTGGTGATGGTGGAGAATATTAAAAATAGCACGGAGTGCCAGAAGAACAAACAAATCTGCCTTAAAGAAGTAAAACCAAAATGTTCCTTTGAAATAAGCATAAGAAGATTTTTGTCTCATGTTATTTTAGATATGTTTTCAGTAGGGACTATTTCCATGCTTGGAAGAATGTCAGCCAAAAAAGAAGACTATCAGCAATATGGATTGACACACTGTCAGCAACAATGAATTCTAACATCTTATCACTCAATACAAGCAAAATAAAAATAAAACCGAATCAAAACCTTGATTATCCAGAATAATTAAGGATAAAGACTAGAACATTCCAATGACTAATAGAACATATATTTTATAGACATCTACGTACAACTTTTCTGTCAAGCTCTCTTTCTGCCCCCTGTAAGCGAACCTGAGAATGGATCCCGCGTGGTCTTGGGGACTCCACGATTCTCTCTGGAGACTAAGGTGCGTCTGATACATGCTATGGTCTTTGCTATCACTTGTTATGCGTCAGAGAGTTGGACAATGTCTAAGGAGGATAGAAGGAGAATTGAGGCCTTTGAGGTGTGGTGCTGTAGAAGAGTATTGAGGGTACCATGGACTGTCAAGAAAATAAACAGATTCATCCTAGAAAGGGTTAAACCAGGCTGCTCCTTGGAGGCAAGGATTCTGAAGCTCCATCTAACATACTTTGGACATGTTGTAAGGAGAGACCGGTCCTTGGAGAGGGGCATCATGCTTGGGAGGGTGGAGGGACGGCGCAGGATGGGAAGGCCCTCTATGAGGTGGATTGATTTACTGACTGGGATAATCGGGATGGGTGTGTGAGAGACAGTGCGATTGGCACAGGACAGAACAGAGTTTAGGGCTGTTGCACACAGGGTCGCTATGAGTCGCAAGTGACTCGATGGCCCATAACAACAACAACAGCATGTGAAACTACTAGGGTGATGAAGGTAGGTATGTTGGAGACACTGAGATTGGCTCCCTGGATAGGGCAGTATTCAGAGCTATTGTACATAGGATCACTGTGAATCACAAAAAAACTAAATAGCACATAACACCAACAAAGTAGGAGTATCACTTTGATTCCTTACTTTTTCCTCACTAATTCTTTCCTTTCCCAATTCTTTCCCTCAAAATGTAGCTTTTAAAAATGCATCATTACTTAACAACAACAGCTTCTAACATGTCTAAAAGCAAAGAGTTGGAAAGTGCCCAAGTGCCCATCAACAAATGAATGGAAAGAGAAGGTGTGGTATATTCACACAGTGGAATATTATGCAGCACTGAAAAACAGAGAACTCATTAAATATTATACAAAATGTGTGACCACAGAGTACATTTTGCTGAGTGAAATATCTCAGTCACAAAAAGACAAATACTGCACAATGCCACTGTTCTGGAAGAGGACTGATATATGGGTTGGGAGGAAACAAAGAAAAGAGGGGATAAATAATGTACGCAGCATTAAAACGGATGAGGGAGAGAATTATATAAAAGGAACATATGATTAGGTGTTATTGGCATGACAAGAGTCCAGAATAAGAGATGTATAGTAAATGGGTCGGGGATAGTGGGAGAGGAAGACTATATAACAATGAAAGAACTTTTATCGCTAAGAAAAATGCAAACTGGGGGGTGGAGGCAGAAGAAGAAGAAATTAAAAGGGAACACTGTGTCTAAATAAACCTTTGAAGGGTTTATACCTGGTATGAGACAACTCAGGTCAATATTTCTTACAAAATAAAGACATTTCTTTATGAGAATATGATAAATACCAAAAAGGTCAGCTCATTTAGCTTCTTGATTTTCTTTTTCAAGGCGCTCTGTTGGCACTGTGATTAACGCGTGTGGTTGTTAATTAAAAGGTCTTCAATTTGAATCCAGCAGTAGCTCCACTAGAGAAAATGAGACAGACTGTTTTCTCTAAAGATTCGCAACCTTGAAAATATTATGAGTAAATTCTTCTTTGTCCTACACAGTCCCTAAGAGTTGAAATCAAATCAATGGGCTGGCAGAGATTGAAAAGGGGGGAAAATTTTTTCAGATACCCTTGAAAGTAGGAATAGCCATAAAACATACAAATAGGAAATAATGAGATGTCTCCTGGGAATTTATGGAAGATATCACTCCCTCATTCTAGTTCTTGGAATGTAAACATAATTGTTGGAGTAGCAGCTGTCACTATAACATGATGGGGGGAATCAAGAAAATTTACAGACACTTTAGCACTCATATCCCTATACCACTGATATAATATTTAATATCACACACTTCCAGATATTTTTTAATGGAAAAAATCAACCATTCATATATTTATATACGCTGGGGTGAAGATTTCTGCTAAAACAAAAGCCATGTTTTAACAGATCCAGTTCCAAAAGCAACCTGCTTCCTTTAACTAAAATCCTATTACCTTATCTTCCTCTAGAAAGTGCATTCTCTTTTTTTTTAAAAAAAAATTATTTTGTGTTGATTTGCTTACAAAGTTTGTATACATAGTGTTTCACACTATTCTTCATTCAGATTATGTTTCATACAATCATTCCTATTCATTGTGCTTTATAAAATTAATCATCATTGGACTATGCCTCACATTACCCTGTCTTTTCAGGTCCCCATCAGATCTTTCCCATTTCTTTTACCTCCCTCCACCCACCAAATCACACAACTCTGATTTGCCCCTATCTTCTCCCTTCTGTTCCCACCCGTCCCTCCCTTTAACCTCATAAGTGTTGCACTAGTTAACTTACTTCTACAATAACGATTTTATGCAGCATTTGTCCTTATGAGACTGAGTTAGTTCACTCAGTATTTCTCCCAAGTTATGTATTTTTCAAAATTGCTGCTCCTGAGTGCGGCATTATTAATTGCATTCTCTCAATATCACAAATGAGGCAAATCTTAATTACTAAAAGTTTGGATCACTGACATTATTTACCAAAATCATACTAAATTTCTTAAGTCCAAAACTCCAATTATTTTATTATGAACTAGTAGAATGAAAAAGAGGGAGAGCAATTGAAATAAATGAAATGAAACCTAATTTGGAACATTTTTGCAGTTATGGAGAAATGAGGTACTTGGAGGCAACCAGTCTTCATCTTTTCCTAGTGCTGTGCTGTTAGCAAACTTCACCATGTCAACCAAGCAGCTTCACCATGTTTGCAGTGTCTAAGTATTCAGAAGTTGAAAAATGTTATTAAGTCCACCCTTAGAAATGTTTACATATCATCTATGGCCAAGGGAGTGTCAGTAGCCCCAACCAAGGAGAGTACAGGAGACATCAGGGCCATGAAAATACAATTGGCATAGGACAATCTTACCAATATTACATTCAATAAAACTGAATTGGCAACATCTGCTCAATCTACTGTAGATAAACAGTGAACTATTTTTCCATCTCATTAACTGAGAGGATAAGATATTAAATAAGCCCTAGGGGCCTCATGCTTTGTTATCATGTTTAAGGCTTGCCTCCGACTTGCTGCTTTAGCTAATCCATGTAATGGTTTGCTGTCTACCATCCTACATAATTCTTCTCTCTTCCTGTCAGAGAGAGAGAAATAAGCACACATGTACACGTGCACACACACACACACACACACATTCCCAAATGGTTCAAAACCAAAAGTTTCTGTTTAATCTGACTGTCTCTCTAATTACTAGTCACTTAACTTAAATTATTAATCATGTCTTCAGCTGTGATATATGATACCTGTAGGTCTCCAAATAGGATTCTAATAGAATTATCTAATTCTATTAAACTGCAAACAACTGCCCATTAAATATTTATTAGCCAGCTTGCATTCATTGAAGACAGATTGGCGTGTCAGCAAGCCTCTGGATTCCCCCTTCCTCAAGCTCAGTTACACAGAAGGTTCAGCCAAACTAACTCATCAGAACTCTACCTATTGATCAACTGTCAATTACCTGTTTAATCAAAATCAATGGAAATTAAAAGAGTTGAGAAGAAGTTACAAGGTTTGGCATGGATTTTTTTTTTAATACTTTGTTAAATAAGTAAATTGGTTCAAATCTAGCTAACTTGATTGTAAACACTTAGGTTTTATTTTACCATAGGGAAAACTGTTGGAGTTTAAATAATTAGATTTTCTCTTTCAGCCTGGAGAATTGTATTTTTAATAAAGGAGTTAAAGAACTGTCAGTTTTAGACACCTAAGAGAGAGATTTTTGATACAGGGATTTCAGACCAAGTTGTCTTCTCTCTTAAAGCCATACGAAAGATAACCTGATACCTTTGTCAGACAGCGCTCCTTCAGATGGTAAGCTTGTGGACCATTTTAGACAATTCGATTATGCAAGATGGCAAGCATTCATTCCCTGAAAATGCAAAAACCATCTGGATTCTCCTAAAAGATCCAAGAAGAATGGACCCGGAAAGTCCCTGCTCTAGCCATACCACTTCACATGAATTGTTCAAAACACCAGCTGTAAATCCATTTTTAATAGCAGAAGGCTATAACGAAGAATAAAAAGGAGGGAGAGGAATTTCATCTGAATCTTGATGAACTACTTTCCCAATGGACAAAAAAAGGTGGGCTCACGAGAACACAAGCTATGTAAATGACCAGTAGTGGTACTGATCAGTGGTATATTGAACTTCCTGGCTGATCTGTATAAGGATTCAGCCTCATCTAATTTCTATGTAGGCTGATTTTCAGAAAACACTCTTGTCCAAAAACAAAGTGATTAAGATAGATAAGACAATCAGTACTAGGAATCTCTAGTTATTAAAAACAAAATATCATGCAAATAAATAATGTATGTGGTAGTCACACATTGGAATAATGTATTGTGCTGTAAATGGACAGACAACTGCAACACACAAAATGGATTGATTTTGCAAGCATAATACTGAGGCTAATTCAAAGAATACAGACAGAGAAAGTGAGGTCTATGATTAAATTTACATACAAATAGGCACAATTAAGTCAGAAAAGGAGTTACTTTTGGGAATTAGGAGATGAACAGTGACTTGAGAAGTAGAAGCAAGTGAGACTTCTAGGGTCCTTGGCAAAGATCTTTGTCTTAATCTATGTATTGGCTACAATCCTAAAGACACACAGATTAAATTCACCAGCTGTTCTGCAGAACAAAGATAGGTAATCTCCTCCTGTATGATTAAACTGCCTCTGAATACCCATTAGAGGGTCAGCTATGGGTTCGTTCTAACTCTTTGGTACACAAGTTTTTCTGTGAAAAATTTATACTAATCTAAATGCATATTATTTTTCAATTAAGGCAAACATTACAAAATCAACAAGGAGGAAAAGAGAGAAAATAAAATGTGTATCAATGAATGAATGAAACTCATCCTTTCTGTAAACTTCCACTAAAATCACAATTTTAAAAATTATTTCACAAAAAGTGAAACAATAGAACAATTTATTTGTTTGGCATAAAGCAAGCCACTTATCTCTGGACCTCAAAAGTTCTGTCGTGTATAAAATGAAACAGAAAAGATGAACTTCAGATTTGTATCACAAAAAAAAAAAAAAGCTGATTCTACAAAAGATCACCAGGCTGTGAAGACGAAATGGATCAATTAGAGTGCACTGACATCATCCTCATTCCAGCAGTCACATCTCCTGACTCCTCCTGACCTCAGCTCACTCTTCTTTTCACTTAAATAGCAAAGTACGAGTATTTTGGCAGCACATACACTGTCATGGACTGAACTGAATAACCCCCCACCAAAAAGAACAAAACCCACATGTAAATAACAATATAATGTGGAAGCTGTGTAATGATCTTCCACAATCTGATAACCCAAATACTTGTAGAAGGATGAAGGGTAAATTAAAGATTCCCTTATGCTCATCACAGCCCTAATCCAACGTAAGAAGGGTTTCTGTAGGGTGTAGCCTGTTGTTGTTATTGTTGTTATGTGTCGTCAAGTTGCCTGCAACTCATAGTGACACTATGTACAAGAGCCCTAAATCCTAGTCTATCCTGTGCCAGTGTTATTGTCTCTGACACACGTATTGGCATTACCCCAATTACTGAATCTATCCATTTCATTGAGGGTCTTCCTCTCTTATGCTGTCCCTCAACCTTCCCAAATATGATTTCCCTTTCTAAGGACTGGTCCCTCCTTGTAACATGTCCAAAGTATGTCAAATGAAGCTTCAGAATCCTTGCCTTCAAGGAGCATCCTGGGTTCACCCTCTCCAGGACAAACCTGTGTGTACTCCTAGCAGTCCATGGTATATTCAACACTCTCCTCCAGTACCACAAAGCAAAGGTGTTAATTCTCTTTCTAACATCACTAGCCATTGCCCAGCTTTCTGACATACAGCAAGCAATTAAAAAGCCTGTGGCCTGGATCAGGTGCAACTTAGTCTCCACACTGATATCATTACTCTTAAAAGGTCCCTGACAGCTGACTCTTCCAATGCAATTCATCTCTTGATTTCCTGGCTTCTGGTACCAAGAGTGTTGATTGTGGAGCCACGTAAACTAAAACTGTTAACAATATCAAGCTCTTTACCATACATAATGATGCTGCCAGTTGGCCCAAAGGTGAAAATCTTTATTTTTTTGATGTTGAGCTTCAATCCATATTGAAGGCTGCAGTCCTTGACCTTCTGCAGCAAGCAAAAGTACTCCTCAGTTTCAGTAAGCAGAGTTTTGTCATGTGCATAACGCAGATTGTTGATGAATCTACCTCCAATCCTGATGTCACATTCCTTCTATACAACCCAGCCTCCCAGATGATTTGTTCTGCACATCAATTGAAAATATATAGAGACAGAATTCATCCCTGGTGGACACCCTTGCCAATTTTGAACCATGCAGTGTCTCCTTCCTCTGTTCTGACAACAGCCTCTTGGTTCAAGTATAGGTTTCGCAAAAGCACAATCAAATGTTCTGGGATTCCTATTCTTCTCAGATTCAGCCACAGTTTGTTATGATCCATGCAGTCAAAAGCCTTTGCATAGTCCATGAAACACAGACAGACATTCCTCTGGTTTTCTCTGCTTTTAGCCAAGATCCATCTCTAAAATTAGCTATAATATCTCTAGTACCATGGCCTCTTTTAAATCCAGACTAAGTACCTGGTAGTTCTCTGTTGATGTGTTGCTCCAGTCATTTTTGGATAATTTTTCAGCAAAATTTTGTTTACATATGATATTAATAATACTGTTTGATAATTTCTTCACTCTGTCGAGTCACCTTTCGTTGGAATGGGAACAAATATCAATCCTTTCTAGTCAGTTGGCCAGGTGGCTCTCCTCTAGATGTCTTGGCACAACTTAGCATTTAATGCCTTTACCTCACAAAAATTAAAAGGAAAGAAAATAAGGCAAGAGAGGCAGGGCCTCAGTATCATCAAAAAATAATTGCCAGTAGTGTACTACACCCTTTTGAGGCTGTGCCAATCTTGAGGAAGTTCCTTGATATCAGAGAAGGCCAGGGCACATGAAGAACTCTAAGGAACACTTGGCCTGCCAAGGTTGATGGAAGCAAAGACTTTCCTTCATAACCAGCAAATAAAGAGTAGGTCTTCTCCTTCCAGTTGGTGCCCTGAATCTGGACTTCTAGCTTCCTAAAATTTCTGTTTGTTAAAGATATTTGTGGTATCACTCTTGTAGGAACACTAGATAACTAAGACACATAATTAAAGAATTCTTCTTTCAGAAAATTAATGACAATAAAAATAATAATGATAAATGAGTAGATATAGAGATAGATGATAGACAGATAGATAGATATAGAGATATATACATAGATAGACAGACAGACAGTCATTATCCTAATACTGTACCAGAAAAGGAGAGATGGAGAACAAGTCAGAGATCATTTCAAGAGCTTTAATTTTCTTGCACTCATTTTTTTCCCCAATTTTTTTCCTCACCCTCAAGAACATATGCCTCAAGATTTTCCAGATCCTCATCCATATAGAAATATACAATTAACCTCTGAGCATTTTATCCCAAGAGAGTTCATAGTTTTGGAATCAAACAAGGATAGACTCCTAAGGAAGTTTTAAAATAATAAATTACAAAACGGATCTCAAATATCTCTCTTTCTCTGATGGCTCAGGGGTAAGGAATTGCACTGGTAACCCAAAGACACACAATTTGAATTCACCTTTTGCTCCATAAGAGAAAGATGGACATTTGTTTTATAGCCTCAGAAAACCCTCTGGCGGATCAGCTATGAATTTGTTCTAATTCAATGGCATGTGACAACAACAGCAAAAATGTTCTGCATTTCTTGTTTTCTACCTGGTTTCCTTCATATTTCTATATGAAAAGCCTTTTGCATGTATTTCACTATGCAATAGAAAACAAATTACTCTAAGAGTATCTTTTCCAAAGTAAACATTTCCCTACTGAGGAGGACCTGAAGTGCTTGCTGCAGAAGGTCAAGGACTGCAGCCTTCAATATGGATTAAAGTTCAACATCAAGAAAACAAAGATTCTCACCACTGGGATTATTGACACATCATGACAGATGATGAAGAGATTGAGATTGTTCACAGCTTTAGTTTGCTTGGCTCCACAACTAACACGCATAGTACCTACCAGCAGCCAGAAAATTAAAAAATTAATTGCATTGAGATAGTCTATTGTCAAAGACCTCTCCAAAGTACTGAAGAGCAACAATGTCAGTCTGGAGACTAAGGTGCACCTGATCCAGGCCATAGTATTTTCAATTACTTGCTATGTGCCAGAAAGCTGAACAATGACTATGGATGACAGAAGGAGAACTGATGCCTTTGTGCTGAGGTACTGGAGAATAGTATTCAATATACTATGGACAGTTAGGAGAACGAACAAGTTCATCCTAGAAAGGGTGAAACCAGGCTGCTCCTTGGAGGCAAGGTTTTTGAAGCTTCGTCTGACACATCTTGAGCATGCTGCAAGAGGCACCTGTTCTTGTAGAGGGACATCATGCTTGGAAGGATGGAGGGATAGCACAAAAGGAAGACCCTCAATGAGATGGATTGGTTCAGTGACTGGGGTAATGGGGTAGGTGTGTCAGAGACAGTAAGATTGGCATAGGATAAAGCAGGGTATAGGGCTGTTGTACATAGGGTCACTATGAGTCACAAATGACACTACGACACATAATAACAACAAGCTGTTTTGTTGGGACACTCTAAGAGGAATGCTAAACATTTCCTAGCATTCACTGTAGACGCCAGAGCAGACATTTCTCTGTTTATAAAGCTTTAAGAAAACATCGGAAGAAACACTAGGGAATGGGCAAACATCACCAATTCATGGCTCAAATAATGAACAACTAGAATCTAAATGTCTCAGGTATCGTACATTACTTATTCTAAATTGCCTGATAGTGTATCTCTTGAAAGGACAAAATAAAGTACAAATCAGGAATTGTTCTTTGGAGGACTATTCCTAGATCATGTTGTCAGGAAATAGAGAATATATTATTTCTCCTTTGCTCTCAGCAAGGGTGGAAGTGTCTGGAAAATGTTCAATGAGCAAGTTACTTGCTGCAGCCTTCTAAAAATCTTTAACAGAGATCAAGCGTGGTTTAGCATTTCTTGACAACGCACAAGCATCTCTAGAGAGCACATTCTCATCAGCCAAAAAACTGCCTTTAAATGTCTCTGTTTCATGCACTCCCAGCTGGGAGAAGGGCTCTGCTCTCTCCTTGAAAGACAAGACACTCCATTACCATTTAGGACAGGATTGCATTATATATATATAGTTAGCAACCTGCTTCTCCAGTCTGCAAAAAAACACAAGCAATTGTATAAATCCTATTTGACCTATTGAACGTTTACTGATCTAAGGCTGGTATAGAAAGCTTCTGTGATAAAACAGCCTTTTCACTTCCCTGAAAGTGTGGGCAAGTTAGAAAAAGGGATGACAACATAAGAAGTGAACTAGGAGCTGTTGCTGCAGCCAGAGTCATCCCATTAAGAATTCAAAACTGTCTGGATGCTGAGGCTCAGTGGCAACTCCTGTTGCTATCCCTTGAGGACTGCTGTAGCAAAGATTTCTAGCTCCTCATTCATTTCTACCTTCCTGTAAAATGAGTATCCACATACATCAGGGCAAGGTTACAGACTGCATGTCATAGCCTTCTTTAAAACCAGGGATGACCAGGTGCTAGTTAATAAATAATGTGAAGCAAAGTATCTGATCGAAAACAAAACCTTCCTGCTATCAAGTAGACTCCAGCTCAAGGGGATACTTCAGGGCAATAAATCTCAAGTGGAGCAGACGGCCCACCTTTCCCTTGTAGTGTGACTAACGGGTTCAAGCTATTGACCTTGCAGTTAACAGCCTGACACTTAACCTACGATATCACATCCTTAAGAGAAAAAGAAAGCCGAATCTCATTCTTCTTTCTCTCCATTTGCTTGTACTTAGACTTAGTGGTAGAGACTGAAGTAGCCATCACAGATTAAAAGGAAGAAGTTACATGTTAAAAAGGGAAGGATAACAACACAGAAGGCGCTGGATCCCAACACTGGCCTCCATAAATCCCAAACTGTTTCCGCTCAGAAGCCAAACTGCTTCAGCCGCCAGTTGCTAATGACAAACTCTTCACCCTTCTCTGTCCTATTTGGAATAATAATTATCTCTCCCTGAGATTGGCCCCATGCCTCCCTCGAGCACAGATGATCCTGTCTATAGCCTGGCATGCTGGTAATCCCATCTCACCACATCTCACCATGTGGGTCACAGCATAAAGACAACTTGTAGGATCACAGTACTACAGTCAAAATCAAGAGTCCTACTCCAAACAAAGGCGCCCATAGGAAGCCAGTCAGGAACCACCCGCAGAGGCTGCTTAGCAGTAAATTATAACACCCTTGATAACAGCTCAATAACCTTTATGTCCAGCCAGAAAAATTTAGAGAAGATCCAAAGCAAGGGTCACTGAAATAGACTGCATCTGCCAAGACTTAGTGACTGAATAAATAAGTGCATGTGGAAGAGAAATTAGAGGGCTGGACCTAAAATAAATGTAACAGCCTGCCTCCTCTTTCGGTTCTCCTCTTAATCAGCTGGTTTCTCGAGGCTCTGCTTTGCAGAGGAGATGTGACTCATGAGCACGCTTGCCGAGATAGATGCCTGGGGGCTTTTGTTGGTTTTGTGTGGTTTTTTTAATTCTATCAGTCAGGGATCTGCAAGAAATTTGGATGAGGAGAAAGGCCAATGATAAGCAAAGCCTATTTTCAAGAGAAGTTGAACTAGATTTTTAGACTTCTGGTTCTTTAAATTCTTTCCAAAGTCATAAAAACTGTCTTCACAATGAAATAATTTAGAGATAATCCTCTAGTTCAATCTTGGTCAATTTCCTAAATAAATACTTAACAATGTTGCTGTTGTTGTTGTTGTTATGTGCCGTCGAGTCGCTTGCGACTCATAGCAACCCTACGTACAACAGCCCTAAACTCTGCTCTGTCCTGTACCAATCGCACTGTCTCTGACACTCCCATCCCGATTATCCCAGTCACTGAATCAATCCACCTCATAGAGGGCCTCACACAAACCAAGGATTGGCCATCCACTTCGAAAATAACATACCTTCAAAAAGCCTCTAAACAATAGAGCCCACTTAGATTAGACCAGCAGATAGGGCACCAGAGGCTGAACTTTCGTATTGGGAAACAGTGAGATTGGCTCAGGACAGGGCAAAATAGAGCTATTGTGAATAGGATGGTTTTAAATCACAGTTGACTCAATGGCACATAATAGCAACACTCCAAACCAAAACCCTCTGCCAAGAAATTAATTCCAACTCATGGTGAACCCCAAGGCTATAAATAATAATGGGAAGAGACTGTCCGTCTTTCTCCCAAGGAGTGGCTGATGGGCCCAAATTTCTGACTTTTTAATTAGCAGTCTGACACTTACCTATTCATCACCAGGGCTCTTCATAGTATCTAATCCACGGTGTAGGAAAATGACAGAGATAATCTGTCCATCATACAGGAATGAGATCGGAAAGTTTTAGATAAATTGAAACTCTTCCAGTCTAGAATCCAATACATTTTTCTACACTACCTCCTCTAAAAAAGTACAGGCATGTGTTTATGCTGAAATGAGTTCAAAAGTCCATACACATGCCTTCTTTCTCAGGATGCCTGTATCAGGTGGTGGCATAATCCACTGCTTGCTCAGAGGTGGCACCTCTCTGGCAGTTAAAAGTCACTAGAAAGATTAACAAAGTCACTTCAAAGCTCTACAGAAGTAAAATGGGCAGTCTCCTCCCTTGCAATGTACAGCCTCCAAAAAAAAAAAAAAAAACGCTGAAAGGTCAGCTCTGTGAGCCTGTGCCTTAAAATAGGAGTTTGAGTTTGACATCAGTTAGGATCTGTCAGTTGAAAGGCATAAAGCAGCTCAAATCAGAAGACAATTGTATTGTTTGCCCAAGTTCAGAGAGGTAAATTGTCTTTGGACTGATTCGGGCAGTTCAAAAACATGATCAAAGACACAGGAACTTTCCTTCCTCTACTTGCCTGTAATCATGGAAGGAGTTGCTTTCACCTTAGAGTTTGCTTCTTCTTGGTTACCAGATAGTTGTAGCACATAGTCTTCTTTTCTCTGAAAGAACCACAAAAGGGATAAAGGCAAATGTGGCTTCTTTCTCACACTACCTTATTGATAAAAAGAAACACCTTTCTTAGAAAAGCCAGCATACTTCCCTGTATATCTCATTGGTCAGAATTCGGCCACATACCTACACATGAATCAATCATAGGAAGAAGGAAAAGGACTGTGATAACTGGTTTAGGTGAGTGTGATTTGTTTGCTGGGGCCTAGCACATTCTATCCCAAATAAATGTTCTTAACAAAGGAGAAGAATACATGGCTATTTGAAGACATCTGTGAGATTCTGCCCTATACACAGTTCACCTTGGCAGCTCTTGTCTTCAGGATTAAGATAAATCCACTGATAAACTGTGTCTGAATAATGATGGCCATTGGAGTATAAATTCAGTTTTACAAACATCTGTCAGATACCTTCTATGTGCCAATGTTCATATAGAATTAAAACAAGTAGGACTAACATTTATCTTTTCCTCAGAGAGCTCACTCTTGGGTTGTAGACAAAGACCACACAGTAGGCTTTTATGGCCCAATGTGATGTGTAACCTATTAGAAAATTAATAAGACACAACTCGCCTACCAGGGCGATGCTATGGGAGAGACAGCACATGTTCAAGATAGAAGGCTCAGTATGGGTCAAATACAAAAGGAAAGTGAGAATGTGATGGATCTGAAAGCTGGCAAAAACCAAACAATGATGTACTAAAGCATTGAATGAAAAGGCAGAGAGAGGAGCAAATGAGGCTGAATAGGTAGGAGGCAGTATGCAAAATAACCCTGGTTTTTATTGTTGCCTGTTTGATAAAGGATCCTCTATGACAGCTGTAGGTGGAGCCACAGGTGTGAAAACAACTAAAAAGCAGAAAGCACAAAGGCAACTTCCTCCAAGGAAATGGATCTCAATGCCATTGCTATGTAGTGTTTCGCAATTCCCTTTGCCAATTCCCCATCTATTGAGCCTATTACAGACTAGGCTGAAAATAATGTTCCAGTTCACAGTGTCAATAGCTCCCCAGCAGAAAGGCTAGTGTGGGTAATGAGAGCGCTTTGACAGCCCAAGGTCAGATATTTAACAATATTCCAGAATTTAAGTATGATACACTGAGCGCTGTTTTAGCTCCTTACTTGAAAGGCTCACAGCTGCTAATATTTACAGAAATAGGAAGCAATTACAGTTCGCTATCACAGGAGGAACTTAAATAATTTAAGACTCATAATGCCTCTGATTCTTTTCAAGCCATCTTTTCTCCAGAACCAGCTGCTTCTAGCTCTCAGAGAGCCCTCTCTTCAGAAGGCAGAGCCGACCTGATGTGCTGCACTGCTTTTGCTCGCCCAAAAAACTCAAGCTCACAGCTTCTTGGCATCCACAACGTTTCTCCCACACTTGTACTTCATCTCTGGAAAGGGCCCCTTTTCTCACCAATGCTGAAACTCCGCAGCCATCTGCCTGGGATAATCTGGGAAAACTGGCATGAGCAGAGAGAACCATAAGGTGATTTCACAAATTAAACTAATTTATTTCAGTAGCCATTTTCATGACATGGAAGTGGTGGGACAAGAATAGAGAAGAAGAAATAAGAAGGAGGTGGGAGCATAAAGAAGGGAATTGAATATGTTGCATTCTAAGCAGAAGAAAGTCAAACTTTAAGTACCCACTCAAAATTTCCATTGGAAACATCTCAAGAGCCTCTTATTATCTGATTGTGAATTGGTAGTGAACAAGTTGATGAGTGGGTTAAGAAAATGTAGGTAACCAATCATATATTGGTTGAACTGAGGCACAGATTGATGTGTTGTTCCTCCTATCAACCTATAATATGATCCTTCCAACAAGAAAGCACTGGGCTGTCTGTTTCCATTGAAATGTTTTAAAATATGATGGCTATCTTGTTTAATAAGGTTACTGTTGTTAGCTACTCTGGGGACGATTCTGACTCATCATGACCCAATACTTCAGGTTGAAACATTGTCCACTGTGGCACAATCGACACGATACCGTGCTGAAATCTGTTGCTACAGCCTCTATATATTCTTAGTGCTTCCTACTTCATTTTCTAGAATGATGCTCTTTTGTGGTCTATAGGGTTTTCAGGAGCAAATCATCAGGTCTTTCTTGCTAGGTTTTTCTTCATCTGGAAGCTCCACTAAAACTTGTCCACCATGGGCTACCCTATCTGAAATACCAGTGGCATAGCTTCCAGGATCACAGCAACAGGCAAGAACTGACAGATGACAGAAACAGATAAGGGTAGACCTAAGAATAGGTACTTTGTGGAAAAGGATTTCTTCAGATTCCATAATATCACATTTATAAGTGCAGCCTTTCTTAGGAAGACAGCACCATAGTGGGAAAGAGCATATTTTTTTGGCATCTCCTCCACTATAGTTACAAACTATGGGTGTTTACTCCGGTCTCTGAGCCTCAGTTTCTGCAACTATAAAATAGAGATGACTGTTGAAACATGTATAAAAATTAAGTTCTTTTAAATAAAAGAGCTTAGGTAGGGAAGCTACTTATGCCTGAAATACAAAAAGCATCAGATCAATGTTAAGTCCTTCCTTTTCTCCCACTGCCTGCTCTTCCTCAATCCTCATCAGGATCGAGTGTTTTCTTTTTCAATATTTGTTACATTTGGGAGAAATACTAAACAGTTTTCCCTTTTGTGCCTTCAAAAATACATAAACATTCTCTTTTCAGCAATAAAAGACCCACTATTAAAATTCATTTTCTATTCACTATTCACACTAATAGCTTTTACCACTACAACTCTTTTTTATAGGTTACCAATGACTTTAAGTCTTTTAAATGGATATTCATTTACATCCTCTGCAAATAAAATGTCTAGCTTGTTCACTGGCTGAGAACACAAAGGCTCTTCAAGTCCCAAAGCACCTTCATTTAGAGCCTGTGTTAGTACAAAAGAGCTGCAAATCAAAACCACAGTGAGACACCATCTCACGCAGTAGCAGTGACAAAGTTTAACAGGACAGCAAGTAATAAATGTTGGAGAGGATGTGGAGAGACAGGAACTCATATTCAGACACTTTTGATGGAATTGTAAAATAGTGCAACCACTCTGGAAGGCAATTTGGTGTTTCCTCAAAACTCTGAACACAGAAATGTCATATAACCCAGCTATTCCACTTTTAGGAATACACCCTAAGAAAATCAAAACTGAGACACAAACGGAGAACTGTACAACAATATACACAGCAGTGTTCTTCACCATTGCAAGAATATGGAAACAGCTCAAATGTCCAACTAAAATCAAACAGATTGAGAAATTGTGGTACACTCACATGATGAAATACTACACAGCACTCAGAAGTAACTATTTTGAAAACTACATGGACTTGGTAAGATAAATGAAGCAGGAGATAGAATGATTGAATTTTGCACAATCAATGACATATTCATTGCAAATAACATTTTATAAGAAACATAAACTCAGGTTATACACATGGATTTCACACTATGGTATGCATAGGAAACAGATCGATTACATCTGTGGAAAAAAACCACTGGAGAAGCTCAATATCAGCTGTGAAAACAAAGCCAAGGCAAGGAGCTGACTGTGGAACAAACTACCAGCTACTCATATGCAAATTCAGGCTGAAGCTGAGGAAAACTAAACCGAATCCACTGGAACCAAAATATGACTTTGAGTTCATCCAACGTGAATTTCAGAACCATCTCAGGAACAGGTTTGAGGCCTTGAACACTAGTGAGCGAAGACCTAATGAGTTGTGGAAGGATGTCAAATGTATCATCCAGGAAGAGTGTAAAAGGTCATCCAGGAAGAGTGCAAATGGTCATTACAAAGACAGAAGAGAAAAAAAAGAACAAAGTGGATGTCAGAAGAAACTCTGAAGATTGCACTCGAGCGCAGAGAAGACAAAACACAAGGAAGAATTCAAGATACTAAAGAGCTGAACAGAAGATTCCAAGGGCAGCACAGAATGACAAAGCAAAATATTACAATGAAATGTGCAGGGAGCTAGAGTCGGAAAATCAATAGGGCCGAACTTGCTCAGCATTTCTTAAGCTCAAGGAACTGAAGAACAAATTCAAACCTCGAGTTGCTATAATCAAGGATGCTTTAGGCAGAATATTAAATGATCCCGGAAGTATTAAAAGAAGATGGAAAGAATATACTGAGTCACTGCATCAAAAGGAATTGGCAGACACAGAAGAATTTAATGAAATAACATATGAGTAAGAGTCTATGGTGATGAAGGGAGAAGTTCAAGTTGCTTTGAAAGAAACAGCAAAAAATAAGGCCCCAGGAATAGATGGTATACTGATTGTATTTCAGCTAATGGATCCTGACCTGGGTGTGCTCACCAAATTGTGCCAAGAAATCTGGAGATCAACCACGTGGCCAACTGACTGGAAGAGATCTATATTTGTTCCCATTCCAAAGAAGGGTGACCGAACAGAGTGTGGAGACTATAGAACAATCTCATTGATTTCACATGCAAGCAAGAGTCTACTGAAGACTATCCAAAAATGACTGGAACAGCACATCAGCAGAGAACTGTCAGAAGTCCAGGATGGGTTTAGAAGGGGTCGTGGTACTAGGAATATTGTAGCTGATATTAGATGGATCTTAGCAGAAAGCAGGGAATACCAGAAGAATGTCTATCTGTGTTTCATTGATTATGCAAAGGCATTTGACTGTGTGGATCATAACAAACTGTGACTGACTCTGAGAAGAATGGGAATCCTAGAACACTTGATCATTCTAATGCAAAACCTATACTTGGACCAAGAGGCAGTCGTCAGAACAGATCAAGGAAACACTGATTGGTTCAAAATTGGAAAAAGAGTATGCCAGGGATGTGTCCTATCTCTATACATTTTCTGTATGCAGAGGCTGGGCTCTATGAGGTGAAGTATGGCATCAGGATTGGTAGAAGATCTATTAATCTGTGTTATGAAGATGACACAACCCTGAAGTATACCTGAAGTGCTTGCTGCAGAGGGTCAAGGACTGCAGCCTCCAGTATGGATTGTGGCTCAATGTCAAGAAGACAAAGATTCTCACCACTGGACCAACTGGCAGCATCAGGATGGTTGGTGGAGAGATTGAGATTGATAACAACTTTAGTCTGCTTGGCTCCACGGTCAACGCTCTTGGCACCAGTAGCCAGGAAATCAAAAAATCATATTGTGATGGGAAAATCTGCTGTTAGGGACCTCTGTAAAGTACTTAAGAGCAATGCTGTCACTCTGGAGACTAAGGTGTGTCTGATACAGGCTATGGTCTTTGCAATCACTTGTTATGCATCAGATAGTTGGACAATGACTAGAGAGGTCAGAAGGAGCACTGATGCCTTTAAGTTGTGGTGCTGGAGAAGAGTATTGAATGCACCATGGACTGCTAGAGAAAACAAACAGATTCATCCTAGAGAGGGTTAAACCAGGCTGCTCCTTGGAGGCAAGGATTCTGGGGTCTCATCTGACATACTTTGAACATGTTGTAAGGAGAGACAGGTCCTTGGAGAGGGACATCACGCTTGGGAGGGTGGAGGGATGGCGTAGGCGGGGAAGACCCTCTATGAGGTGGATTGATTCAGCGACTGGGGTAATCAGGATGGGTGTGTCAGAGGCAGTGCGATTGGCACAGGATAGAGCAGGGTTTAGGACTGTTGTACATAGGGTCGCTATGAGTCACAAGCAACTTGATGGCACATAACAATAACAACTACTACATAACTTGGGATGGACTGGAGAGTGTTATGCTGAATGAACCAATTCAGTCTCAAAAGAAAAAATATTGCATAAGACTGTTAATATAGAAATAGAACAATAGAACAATAACTGGTAAAATGTGTATGAGGGTCCAAGGAGGGGAGGATAGGAGTATAACGGTTAGGGTTGGAAGGGGAGAAATCACAGGGTCGCACAATTTGGTTGCTGGAGGGGCGCGGGTAAAGGAAATGGGAAAGAAACAGTGGGGATCTCAAAAGACAGGGTGGGCATAGTTCAATGGTAACTTTATGAATAAAATAAGCCAATACAAAATAACACAAAATGATGTTTTAAATTTTTTTAACAAAAAGGAAGAAACCATAACCACTACCCAAGCAGATATATGCACACCCATGTTTATTGTGGTTTTGTTTGCAATAGTAAAGAGCTGGAAACAACCCAAGTACCCATCAACAAATAAATGGATAGAGAAGCTCTGGTATATTCACACAGTGGAATCCTATGCAGCCCTGAGAAATGAGGAACTCATGAAATATTATGCTGAGTGGAAAACACTAGAGGATATTATGCTGAGTGAAATATCTCAGTCACAAAATTACAAATATTGCATAGGGCCACTATTGTAAAACAAGACTGACACTGGGGTTGAGGGAAGACAGAGATGAAGGGAAGGAATGATGTATACTGCATTGCAACAGATGAGGGAGAGAACTGTTTAAAAGGGCTAATATGATCAGGTATTATTGTAATGACAGGAGTCCAGAATGAAGACTGCACAGTGCAGTGGACTTGGGGGGAAGGACTGCATAGCAATGAAAGAGGAGTTTTTTTACTCACCAAGGAAAAAAGTGAATTGTGGGGGAGGAGGTGGGTAGGGATAAAAGTACAAAAATGAATGACTGGAAACCCTAAGTCTGTAAACTTTCATTAAAACTAATATTAAAAAAATGTACATAGAGGGAAAAATCATATATAGATTCTAAGGTATTTTCTAAAATGTTTGTTTAAATTTCTTGTTGGTTTGTGTACAAAAAAAAATTTTAACAAAAAGGGCCTGCATTACTGTTATAAAAGGATATGTGGTGGTATGGTGCATTAAGCACTGACCTACTAACCAAAAGGTCAGTGGTTCAAACCCACTAACACTGTAGGAGAAAAACACGACTATCTGCTTCTGTAAATACTTATAGCCTTGAAATTCTATGAGGTAGTTCTACTCTGTCCTAAAATGCTGTGATGAATCAGAAACAACTCAACAGCAGAGGATTGGAGGTGTTATTTATTAATCTGTTTATCTCTCCAAGTTCATTAAGTTCAGGTTCTTGAAAGACTGATACTGTCTCACTCAACTTAGTATTCTCAAAATAAAGGTATAATAATGACTACAACATTGTTGATTGGTTTACCTTAGCTCAAAGACTATCCTTTATTGTTATTGTTATTGTGTACTATCTAGTCAGAACTGACCCATAGCTGATTTTCAGAGGTAGTTTAATCTCACAGGAAGAGATTGCCCATCATTTTCCTGTGGAGCAGCTAGCAGATTTGAACCACATGGCTTCAGGATTGAAGAGCAATTTCTTACCACTAGGTCACTACACACTTTGAATTTAGTTTTAATAATGGATCTAAGTCTCAATTCTGAGAGGAAGATATCAATATCCCCACATTAAAATAAGGAAACTAGGCCTATATTTGAGCCAGGAAGCAGTCAGAGCAAGGAAACACTGCATGGTTTAAAATCATGAAAGAACTGTCAGGGATGCATCCTGTCTCCATATCTTTTCAATCTATATGCAGAACAAATAATTGGGGGAACTGGGCTTTATGAGGAGGAACATGGCAACAAGATTGGAGGAAAACTCATTAACAACCTATGATATGCAGATGACACAACCTTGCTTGTTAAAACTGAAGAAGACTGAAGCACTTGCTGAAAAAAGATCAAGGACTGTAGTCTTCAATATGAATTGAAGCTCAACATAAAAAAGACAAAGATTCTCACCACTGGGCCAATTGACAGCACCATGATAGATAGAGAAGAGTTCGAAGTTCTTAACAGTTACAGCTTGCTTGACTCCACAATCAACACTCTTAGCACCAGCATCCAAGAAACCAAAAAACAAATTGCATTGGGAAAATCTGCTGTCATAGACCTCTCCAGAGTACCGAAAAGCAACGATGTCAGTTTAGAGACTAAGGTGAGCCTAATCCAGGCTATGGTCTTCGCAATTACTTGCTAAGCATCAGAGAGCTGGACAATGACTAAGGATGACAGAAGAATAGATGCCTTTGAATTGTGGTGCTGGAGAAGACTTTTAAACATGGACTCCCAAGAAAACATATATTAGAGGAGAAACCAAGTTTCTCCTTGGAGGCTAGGATTTTGAATCTCCATCTCATATACTTTGGGCAAGTGACCAGGAGGGACCAGTTCTTGGACATCATTCTAAGAAGGGTGGAGGAACAGTACAGGAGAGGAAGACTCCAGAGGAGATGGACTGATACAGTAACTGGGGTACTAAGGGTAGGAGTGTCAGAATCAGTGAGACTGGCTGAGGATAGGGCTTCAGAGCTGCTGTACATAGCATCTCTATGAGTTGTGGGCAACGTCATGACACATAACAACAACAGGCCCATAAAACTAACATAGAAAGTGGAAACGCCCAGATAAATTATGCGTGTATTTGTAGCCCTGGTGATACAGTGATTAAAGAACTCAGTTATTAAACAAAAGGTCGATAGTTCAGATCTCACCATCTGCTCAGAGGAAGAAAGGTAAGTCACTCTGGTGATTCTGCAAAGATTTACAGCTTTGGAAATCCTACAGTTTAGTTCTACTCTACCCTACATGTTCACAAGAGTTAGAATCAGTTCTATGGGTAGGGGATATATGCATATTTCCTTCGCTGAGCCTAAAGCAGAATCTCTCCTGCACTGTGGACTCAAAAAAATTAAAAGAATAAGAGAAACAGAGTAGTGGAAAGATGTTCACCACCTCTCTCCAAGTTGTAATAAATAAATCATGAACAGTAAATTATGGTGAGTGATGAAATACTTCTGATACTGAGTAATGGTAGATTAAAATCTATGAATGTAGGTATATTTCAAAAGCAAGAGTCTGATCCAGGAAAACATACTCCTCTTCTAAATTATTTGATACTTTTTTATATCCTCCAGACTAAAATACAAAGTTAAAAACATGCCCCATCTTCCCCTCTTCCAAAGCAAACACTTCAAAGTCAAAGCAACAGGATCAAGTCCATATATGTTTCTGCATCAAATCAAGACAGATTGTTGTTGTTGTTGTTGTTATGTGCCATCGAGTCGTTTGCGACTCATAGTGACCCTGTGTACAAGAACCCTAGATGCCGTTCTATCCTGTGCAAACCTCGCCATCTCAAACACACTCATTCCCACCACTCCACTCACAGAATCGATCCCTCTCATCGAGGGTCTTCCTCTCCTGTGCTATCCTTCCACTCTCCCAAACATGATGTCCCTCTCCAAGGACCAGTCCCTCCTTGCAACATGCCCAAAGTATGTCAGACGAAGCTTCAGAATCCTTGACTCCAAGGGAGCATTCTGACTTCACCCTCTCCAGGACGAGCCTGTTTGATCTCCTAGCAGTCCATGGTATGTTCAACACTCTTCTCCAGCACCACAACTCAAAGGCATAAATTCTCTATCATCCCTATTCACGATGCATAGCACATAATTGCAAAGGCTATAGGATTAGGCGCACCTTAGTCTCCAACCTGACATCATTGCACTTCAGTACTCTTGAGAGGTCCCTCACAGCTGACTTTCCCAATGCAGTTGGTCTCCTGATTTCCTGGCTGCTGTTACCGAGGGTGCTGACTGTGGAGACAAGTAAAAGAAAATTCTTAACTATCTCAATCTCTTCACCATCCATACTGTTGCTGCCAATTGGCCCAGTCGTGAGAATCTTTGTTTTCTTGATATTGAGCTTCAATCCATATTGAAGATTGCAGTCCTTGACCTTCTGCAGCAAGAGCTCAGGGCCTCCTCAGTTTCAGCAAGCATGTTTGTGTCATCTGCATAAGGCAGGTTGTCGATGATTCTTCCAGCAATCCTGATGCCACATTCCTCCTCGTACAGCCCAGTGTCTCAGATGATCTGTTCCACATACAGATTGAAAAGGTATTGAGACAGAATACATCCCTGGCAGACCCCTTTCTTGATCTTGAATCATCCAGTGTCTCCCTGCTCTGTTCTGATGATTGCCTCTTGGTTCAAGTATAGGTTTCACATTAGCACAATCAAATGTTCTGGGATTCGCATTCTTCTCAGAGTCAGCCATAGCTTGTTGTGATCCACACAGTCAAAAGCCTTTGCATAGTCAATGAAGCACAGATAGACATTCTTCTGGTATTCTCTGCTTTCTGCCAAGATCCATCTTACTTTAGCTAGAATATCCCTAGTACCATGACCTCTTCTAAATCCAGCCTGCACATCTGGCAGTTCTCTGTTGACATATTGTTCCAAACGTTTTTGGATAATTTTCAACAGAATCTTGCTTGCATGTGATATCAATGATATTGTTCGATAATTTCCACACTCTGTTGGGTCACCTTTCTTTGGAAGGGGAACAAATATCGATCTCTTCCAGTCAGTTGGCCAGCTGGCTGTCCTCCAGATTTCCTGGCACAACTTAGTGAGCACATACAGGGCAGCATCTGTTTGTTGAAATAAATCAATTGGTATGCTGTCAACTCCTGGAACCTTGTTTTTTGTCAAATCCTTCATAGCATCTTGAACTATGTAAAAATAGGGAGCATATATATTCAGATACTATATAAAAGTAGGGACCTCTAGTGATCTAGTGGTAAGAAACTACACTGCAACCCCAAAGGCACACAGTTCGAATCCCGGAGATGCTCCATGGAAAAAGGATTGGCGCTCTCCTCCTGTGTGGTTTACTGCCTCTGAAAACACAGTGGAGAATCAGCTATGGATCACTTCCAACTCAAAAGCACTCAACAACAACAATATAAAAATAACAAATCCTTTTTCAAATCAGAATATTATTTTTAGGTGCCATTGATTCAACTATAACTAATAGCAATTTTATGAATAATTGCTCTGAATCCTGCACTACCCTGTGTCATCCTTGCTATCTCTGATATACCTGAGACCATTGCTATAGTCGCTGTCAATCTGTTGAGTCCCACTGTTGAGGGTCACTCTATCTCATCCGCATCTTCCTCTCTTTCAACAACCATCCACTTTTGCAAACATAATGTCATTTTCCAAGGAACGGTCCCAGCTAACAACAAGCCCACAATATGTGAGACACAGCTCAGCATCATTGCCTCCAGGGAAGACCTTGGCTGCACCTTCTCCAGAATATGGTTGTTCTTTTGGAAACCCAGGAAATATTCAGTCCTCTTCTCCAACACCAGAGCTCAAACACATTGAGCTCTTAATTTGTCATCCTGAGTCATGGTCTAACTTTCAGATGCATAGCAAGTAATTGAAAAGACCACAGCTTGGGCCAACACATTGTAGAGGTCCTTGATAGGAGATTGTTTCCCAATGTGACATCTTTTGATTTCTTGGCTGCTGGTACCAATGATGTTGATTGTAAGTCCACACAAGATTTAAATGGTTGACAATTTCAATCTTTTCTCCATTTATCATGATGTTACTCTATTGACCCAATGGTGAGGATATTTGTCTTCTTGGTGTTGAGACATGAGCCTGAAGTCTTTGGCCTACCACAGCAAGTGTTTCAAGTCCTCCTCACTTTCAACCAGTAAAATTGTGACATCTGAATAACACAAGTTGCTGATGAGTCTTCTTCTGATCATGAAGTCATATTTTTCTCCATAAAATCCAGCCTCTCAAATGACTTGTTCAGCAAGCAGGTTGAATAGATATGGAGAAAAGATGCAGCCTTGACAACTACTTTTTTTAATTTTAAACCACCTCCCCTCAAAAGAAGTAGCAGTAAAAATATAACATTTTTCTACCTTTGAAAAACTTCTAACATATTTTTTTCTCAATTCATTTTAAAAAACAGTTTAATGTCCTGCTATCTTGCTTATCGAGCCACTCCCCAGCAACAGCCATATTTGCTTATAGAATTAACATCCAGTCAAGGACAGGACAACTGCCTGCACCTGCACCATTTGCTGGTTTCTCTTAGTCACAAAGATCTCAGCGCAGGAGAAGGCATCTGGGTGAGTGTAGATAAGTGAATACTGAATCAAGCCTGGTGACCACCCTCTCTGTTGGACTTCACTTGCCCACTTCACTGAGGAGTGGCTGAGTTTTTCTCTACCACATTCCTTACATAGAATATTATTCACCATAAGGTGACGTAGAACCAACTTTAAAGAATCTTGCTTACACTAAAATGTCTCCACATATCAAGCCCTTGAGCCTAACCAAAGCCTTCCATTCTTTCCCTGCAGGTTTTCACATCCCCTCTAAGGAGCTCCAGGAAAATCTCAGTTGCGAGCATTCATCAAGAATTGTTGCTATCCCGAAGGTGTGCGGTTCGAATCAATCAGATGCCCTGCTGGAGAAGGAGGGGAAAATCTCCTCCTGTGCCAGCTGGATCTGATTTGATGGCACATAACAACAACAAAAATTTTTTAAAATTTAAAAATAAGAATTATTTCTAGCATAGGCCAATGCAACAGAATTGAGAACCTAGAAATAGACCCAGCTATCTATGGTCAACTGCTATTAGACAAGGAAATAAAACTTATCAAATGGGGAAATAACAACCTCTTCAAAAAATGGTGCTGGCAAAACCAGACTGCCACCCACAGAAAGCTGAAACAGGATCCACATCTCACACCATACACAAAAAAATAACTCAAGGAGGGTCAGAGACATGGAAGTAAAGACCAAAATCATAAGGTTTATCAAACTGGGATCAAGCTTAGATGACTTTGTCTATGGTATAAACAGACTGCCAAATAGAGCCAAAAATGCACAATCTGGAGATGATAAAACTGATTAATGGGACCCTCTAAAGATTAAATGCCTTTGCGCATCAAAAACATTTTCCAACATAGTGTAAAGAAAACCTACTGACTGGGAAAACAAATTTGGCAATACCATTTCAGACAAAGGTCTCATATCAAAAGTTTACAGAATCGTACAGGGAAAATATTACAATTAAAAATGGGCAAAAGACAGGGAAAGAAATTTCACATAGGAAGATATTCAGGTGTCAAACAGACACATGAAAAAATGCTCAAAATCTCTAGCAGCAAATCAAAACCACAATGAGATATCATCTCATTCCAGTAGCAGTGGCAAAGTTTAACAGGACAACAAGTAATAAATGTTGGAGAGGATGCAGCAAAACAGAAACTCTCATACATTGTTGGTGGAATTATAGAATGGTACAACCTCTCTGGAAGGCAGTTTGGAACTTCCTCAAAAAGTTGAGCAAAGAAATTCCATATGACCATATGACCCAGCTATTCCACTGCTTGTACACCAATGCTTATTGCAGCATTATTCACCATAGCAAGAACATGGAAACATCCCAGATGTCCAACCACAATCAAACGGATTGAGAAATTAGGATACATTCACATGATGGACTTCTCTGCAACATGCAGGAACAAGGATTTTGTAAATTACTTCCTAACTTGAGAGGGACTGGAGAGAATTATGCTAAGTGAGCTAACTCAGTCCCATGAGGACAAATACTGCATAGGACCATTATTGTAGAATGAGGATGAGGATGAAAGGGAGTGTGAGGATGAGCAGAGAGGTGAGGATGGGTGAGGAAGGGAGAGGTTAGTTAATCACAAGGTCATACAATTTGATGCATAGAGTTGAGGGTGAAGGAAATGGGAGTGATCCGGTGTGGAAAACAATGTATACAAACTTTGTAAGTAAAGCAGTATAAAAGTAAAAATAAAAATGTTACTAGGACTTATCTCTCCCCTTCCAGCTGTACAGTGTCATGAAAGTGTGCATCCCCTTCAACCAGACTGATCTGACTGTCAAGCTACCTGACAGGTACACATTCAAGTTTCCCAGTCAGCTCAACTTGGAAATTGTCACCATCATGGAGACCAACTGTGACTTCAGGATCAAGGGTATGAACTTTGAGTGAAGCAAGCTAACTCACAGTGCCTCAAAGGCCTCTGGGGGGAAAAAAAGAAAAAGAATTGTTGCTAAGTCAGTACCAACTAGATGTTAAATAACTAAATACATCTCCTTGATAAAATATTCAGTTGTATTCATAAAAAAACAACCCCTACCAGCTATGTTTTGGTTTAGGTTATCTCTGTGAATGGACGTTAAGATATAAGCAATTTTTTTTTAAAAAAAGATATAAACAATTTTAGAACTATCCTCTTCTATAAAGAAAAATTCATCTAAGCAATGTTATTCAATATTTACACCAGATTCTTTTTCAAAGCAACCATGAGCTGCCTTTGGACAGGAAACATGTATTTCATCCCGAACATCCTTCCAAATGTCTGGCACATAGTAAGTTTCCAATAATGTTAGGCAGAGTAATTGACTGAGAGAGTAGTTATTGTTGTTAGGTGCCATCAAGCTGATTGTGGTCCTATGAACAGCAGATAAAAACCTAACTCCATCCTACACCATTTTCACAATCTTTGCCATATTAAATCCCTCTGTAATCACTGTCAAACTATCACTCAAAGTCTACATCTCATTGATCTTCTAATTTTTCAAGAATAAAGTCTTTTTCAGAAAAAAATCAGGAAGGGAGACATCAGGGATGCATCCTGTCTCCATATCATTTAAATCTGTATGCAGAACAGATCATTTGGGAAGCTGGGCTTTGTGAGAAAGAATGTGGCATCAGGACTGGAAGAAGACATTAATAATCTACATTATGCAGATGCCTCAACCTTGCTGGCTGAAAGTGAAGAAGACCTGAAGTGCTTGCAGCAGAAGATCAAGGACTGTAGTCTTCAATATGGATTGAAGTTCAACATCAAGAAGACAAAGATTCTCACCACTGGGCCAATTGGCAGCACCATGATAGATGGAAAAGAGATTGAGGTTGTTAACACAGCTTGCTCAGCTCAACAATAAACACTCTTGGCACCAGCAGCCAGGAAATCAAAAGATGAATTGCACTGGAAAAATCTGCTGTCAGGGACCTCTCCAGAGTACTGAAAAGCAATGACGTCAGTTTAGAGACTAAGGTACACTTAAGCCAGGCCATGGTCTTCACAATGACTTGTTATGCTTCAGAGAGCTGGACAATGACTAAGGATGACAGAAGAATAATTAATGCCTTTGAATTGTAGTGCTGGAGAAGAGTCTTGAAGATACCATTGTTTGTTGTCGTTATGTGCCGTTGAGTCGTTTGCGACTCATAGCGGCCCTGTGTACAACAGCCCTAAACCCATCTCTATTCTGTGCCAATAGCATGGCCTCCGAAACACCCATCCCGATTACCCCAGTCACTGAATCAATCCACCTCATAGAGGGTCTTCCCCTCTTGCACCCTCCCTCTACCCTACCAAGCATGATGTCCCTCTCCAAGGACCCGTCCCTCCTGGCAACATGTCCAAAGTATGTCAGACGAAGCCCCAGAATCCTTGCCTCCAAGGAGTAGCCGGGTTTAACCCTCTCTAGGATGAATCTGTTTGTTTTCTTGGCAGTCCAGGGTACATGCAATACTTTTCTCCAGCACCACAGCCCAAAGGTATCAATTATTCTTCTATCCTCCCTAGTCATTGTCCAACTCTCTGATGCATAACAAGCATTTGCAAATACCATGGCCTGTATCAGGCGCACCTTAGTCTCCAAAGACACACCGTTGCTCTTGAGTACTTTAGAGATACCATAGACTACCAAGAAAACAAATAGGTCTATCTTGGAGATGGTGAAATCAAGTTTCTCCTTGGAGGCTAGGATTTTGAAACTCTATCTCGCATATTTTGGGCATGTGACCAGGAGGACATGATGCTCAGAAGGTTGGAGGGACAATGCAGGAGAGTAAAACTCCAAATGAGATGAACTGATACAGTGACTGGGGCAATGGGAGTTGATGTGTCATAATTAGTAAGACTCCCTCAGGGCAAGATTCAGAGCTGCTGTACATAGGGTCGCTATGGGTCACAGGTGACTCAATGGCACATAACAGCAACAACAACAATGTCTTTTTCCAAAGACAGGCCTCTCCTGATAATGAGTACAAAATATGTGAGTGAAGGTATTGAGGTTACTTAACTGCTCAACTGCTAGTCAAATGTCGATGGCTCCAACATCCTCGGATATCACAGGGAAACAGGCTAGTGATCTGCTTTTGAAACGTCACATCCTTTAAAATCCAACAGAACAGTTCTGCTCTTCACAGAAGGGTTCATGAGTCTGAACTGATTCTAAAGCAACTATCAACAATCGAAGTTGAGCAGTAGCCCTTTGCAAATGTGTCAGTTTGTATATAAATTCCACATACTAGTGAAAGTATCTTTAATGCTTGCCTTGAATGAGGCTCTAAGGTTGTGGAGAAACTGGAACCCTGATTATTCACTGTTGGTGGAAGTGTAAAATGGTACAACCAATGGAAGGCAGTATGGTGCTTTCTCAAAAAGTTAGAAATAGAAATAGATATATGATCACCCATCCTTATTGCAGCTTTGTTCACAACAGCAAAGAGTTGGAAATAACCCAAGTGCCATCAACAAACAAATGGCTAGAGAAGCTTTGATATATTCACACAATGGAATAGTATACTGCATTGAAAAACAAGGAACTCATGAAATATTATACAAAATGTGTGACACTGGAGGACATTTGCTGAGTAAAATATATCCATCACAAAAGGACAAATACTACATAGTGCCACCGTTGTAAAGCAGGACTGACATTGGAGTTGGAGAGAAACTAAGAGGGGATAAATAATGTATACTGCATTGAAACAGATGAGGGAGAGATCTGCTTAGGAGGAATATATGATTAGGCATTATTGTTATGACAAGAGTCCGGAATGAAAGCTGCATAGTGGAGTGGACTGGGGGGTGGGGGCAGGGATTGTTTAACAATGAAATTTGGTTTTGTTATTTTTTTACTTTTCAAAGATAAAAGCAAACTGTGGAGGGGGGAGGGTTGGGCAGGAGGAAAGTGTTCAACTACAAAGGAATGGAAACCCAAAGTCTCTGTAAACTTTCATTAAAATAAATTAAAAAAATAAATCTTAAAAAAATAAAAGAATATGAAATAGTAACTTGCCAAGACTGTTTTCTTAACATACTGATATGTGAGAAACTTGGTCATTCCTACAAAACCCAGACATCCTTTAATTTAAAAAGAATAACTCAGAAACTGAAGGTTTAACCAAATCACCTGGATAATTGACTTCTAAATTTGAAACACAACAAATTTAAGGTATTTTCTAAATATTCTGAACCATTATGCACTAAAGTTTTTTGAATAATAGCAGTGGCATTTATGTCTGTGCTTTTAAATGTCTGTCAATATAAGAGATTATACCCTCACCAAAAGAGAAAAAGACATAGATATTCCATATAATCCAAAGGTGGTGGTGGTGGTTATTGATTTTTGAGTCAAGGACGGCTCATAGAGACCCTATCAGCAAAAGGCCTGAAGCCCCTCTACAACTATCAACATTTATCAAAGTTCATAGAGTTTCCAGAAGCATGTTGTTTGGGAAATGGATGCCACGCTTGCTTCCAAAATCTAAAGGTTACCACTGTTAATGCCTTCATGTTTTTCTTTAATGCTATTTTCATCGAGTATATAAAATATGAGGGAGCTCTGTTAGTATAGGGAGCTCTGGTGGCCTAGTGGCAAGAAGCTGTGCTGCAATCCTGAATGCAAGCCGTTTGAGGCTACCATCTGCTCCACGGGAGAAAGATAGGCAATCTCCTCCTGTACAATTAACTGCCTGTTGAAAACTTGCCCGGAGGGCCAGCTATGAGTCAGTTCTGACTATACGGTACACAACAACTGGTATAATCTGTAGTGAGTTGCATTACTAACCTAAAGGCTGTTAATCTCAGGGAGTTTGAATCCCCCACCAACTCCAAGGGGAAAAGATAGATACTCCTGGTAACGATTTACAGCCTCAGAACCCCATTGGACAGGCGTTATGTGTCTAAACTTGACAGTAATGAGTTTGGGGTTTTAAGTATATAAAGTTTAGGTAGATCCTAAATATTTTGAATCTTGCTTTTTATTCCTTCATTTCCTGTGACTTTATCTCTGTTCCTTTTTTACTCAGATAAAATGTTAAATTATTAGCTACCAGGCCCATCTTGTCAAGAATTTTCTGCTTATTTTTTTATTTTATATTTGTTTGCTTATGAAGCATGTATACATTCCATTTCACACTATTCTTCATCACATTGTGTTTCATACAATCATTCTCATCCATTATGCTTTATAAAATCAATCACCATGGAACTACGCCCACCATCAATCACCCTGTCTTATCAGGTCCCCACTGGATCTTTCCCATTTCCTTTGCCAACCCTCCCTCCACCCACCAAACTGTGCAGTCCTATGATTTTGCCTCTACCCATCCTTGCCTCTCTGCTTCCATCCCCTCCTCCCTTGTATCCACTCTATTTTTTTTTAAGTAAAATGAAAATTTTCATAATCAGTACATTTCAACCCAGTCAAGCTGAGGCAAGTTAGGAGAAGAGGGATCTCTGTTCAAAAATACATCAAAACCTGAAACTCCTGTCTTCTATCTGAGCTCAAGTGATTGTCAACCAAAAGCTGAAATTTCTAATGTAGGCTGGCCCTGCCTGGCTTTGATTGACTCAAACCTTCCTCTAGTAAGATAAGAAAGATCCTCTATTATTGTATCTGCTCACCAGTCGGAATGTTAGCTGTCTGACATAAGGGGTGAGGATGGGAGAGTAAGAAAAGGGAGAAAAAACAAAAGTACATGTTCAGACATTGTCGTGTATCACTAGCAGATTCCCAGGCACACTATGGCACACAAGCCCATCAATTATATAAACTCCCAGCAAGTTCAAATAAAGCAATAAACAAAGAAAAGGTCATCATATAACAGCAAAGCATGTCAAGGGAAACAGTCACCGGAGCCAGACAATGCTTGATCCAATCTAAGACAGAAAATACTCGGGGAGATAAAGACTGCTTCTGGCTTTAAATCTTCAGGAAGTGCCTTCCTCTGAAAGCTGCAGACCTTGGAAGGCAGCCATCAGAATCAGTAGCCCAGTGAACCTTTCAACCATCATCCTCCCTCCTCCAAATGGGCCACCAACCCCTTTATGGGCATGAAGGCCTGGAGTTTGGGTCACGGTCTGTGGAACTGTAGAGAGGGTTTCTGAAGAAAATTAAAGCTAAAACCATGATTCGTAAATCCTCCATGAGGCCCTCCTTTGGGAAAAAGTAATTTGGTCAGGTCCAGAATGAATCTCTATCTTAGGTGACATGGAGAGTGGTCAAGGTTATTCCAGTCATGCCCACAACCCAGATAAATGATCATGACATTTACAGATTCAGTCTCAGAGACCGGCCTAACCTCTTTGACAGAAGGGCTCTGACTAGACAGAAAACAAGCTGATTAAGAGTTGATGTTATCAAATTGCTGCTTATTAACATTTTCTGAAGGCCTCCAAAGTGTTTCCCTGAAATGTAGACTATCTCCTAATTACCTGTGCATACCCATGAGGTCATTTTCGTACCTTGTTTAAAACCTTTAAATGACACGAAATCCCAGCTCTCTCTGTTTTGTCCAAAAAGATCTTTCATAACTTGGAAAGAGCCTCAGGCCTACTTTCCTCAGCTCTCCCCTATCTAAACCCAAAACCAAACCTGTTAGCTTTTTGCTGCCACATCAATTTCAGCTCACGGCCATTCTTCGTTATGTAGTAGAATGGCTGCTCCGTACTATTTTCTTGGCTCTCATATTCCCAGAAGCAGATTCCTAGTCTTTCTCCCATGGCTGATGGGTGAGTTCACATTCCCAGACTTCAGTTTAATATCCCAACACAAAGTTTGGAGTCAGATGTGCTGCCGTTGTGCAACAGGGTCAGCCTCAACACAAGGAGTTTGCATCACCCAGGGACATGTTCCTCAACCTACAAGACACAATTTTGCTATATGATGCTACTTTTAAACCATCAGTTCTTTCCACACTGTTTTAGTCTACCTTGTCCATTGTTTCTCTAAGTCATCCTGCTGAGATTAATAGCAGATAATTTATAAGAAGTCTCAGGTCAACATAGTGCCAAATGCTTGACTTGCCATATAAGTTCATGATTTCTGACATCAGTGTTGTTGTTGTTATGTGCCGTCGAGTCGCCTGCGACTCATAGCGACCCTATGTACAACAGCCCTAAACTCCGCTCTGTCCTGTGCCAATCACACTGTCTCTGACACACCCATCCCGATTATCCCAGTCACTGAATCAATCCACCTCACAGGGGGCCTTCCTCTCCTGCGCCGTCCCTCCACCCTCCCAAGCATGATGTCCTTCTCCAAGGACCGGTCTCTCCTCACGACATGTCCAAAGTAAGTTAGACGGAGCCTCAGAATCCTTGCCTCCAAGGAGCCACACAGTTTAACCCTCTCCAGGACAAATCTGTTTGTTTTCCTAGAAGTCGATGGTATTCTCAATACTCTTCTCCAGCACCACAGCTTAAAGGCATCAATTCTCCTTCTATTCTCGGTTCCCTAGCTCCTCTACATCTCTTGGGTTCGATGATTCCCTAGAAGGTCTCCCAGAGACTCATATAACCATAGGAAGCAGGCTGGTTTGGAAGAAATTGGTGAGTGATGGGCCAGGCTCCTGCAGATTCTCACTTGCGGTGCAGCTACTTGGTGACTGTGGCCGAGGGAAGCTGGTTGTGGTGAGATTGGTGAGCAGCTGGAATCACAGGTGAGTGAGTTTTTCCAAAGGATAAAAGCACCTCAGGATGAGGTCCCACAAACTTATATAAAAATAGGGTGGGGCTTGTATTCCATCCTAATAGCTTCTCCTGAATATAATAATTACTTTCGCATACAGCAAACATTTACTCTTTTGGCTAGGAAAGACAATTTTGAATTATAAGCCTTAGACACCCAGAAGCCGTGCTGTTCAATTCACCAGAAAAACCCTACTGTAGCCCCTATCCCTCCCTTTATTCTCACCATCACTATCATGCAGGCGAACCCTTACTCACTTGATGGTGAAGTAAAACATAGCCAGGAAGTCAACTGTGCAACCGCTGACTTGAGTTTGCATGCTGATTCTACCATTGAATAGTTACTTAAACTCTCAGTACCTCTTTTCTCATCACTAATATTTGAAAAGAAATGACAGCTAGAGATATTAAGAGGTTTAACTGAGATAAGATACTCAGATAATTAGGTGGTATGGTGTAGTAAGTTTATTGGTCAAAATGGCTTTCCAAGCCCAATGACTTCTTTTTTTAATTAATATTTTTATCATTCATATACAATGAAGCCTGTAAGCCAGCTTCTTCGTGCTTCATGCCCAATATCCCCTTTTAGATAGCCAATGGCTGACTTGCCCATCTCTAACAAAGCAGTGTTGTGGAGGAACAAGCACGTACCTTTTACTAAAGGATCAGCTTGGAAACTTTGAGTATCTGCATCCATAAGCAAAGTCTAGTCCACAATAACTGTTGGAGAGGATGTGAATAGGAAATTTCATACACTCTTAGAAGGATTATAAAATGGCACAACCACTCTGGAAGGCAGTTTGCTATTTCCTTGAAAAGCTGAACATAGAAATGTCATGTAACCCGGCTATTCCACTACTAATAATATAAGCTGAGAAAAATAGAACTGAGGCACACACAGATATTTGTACACCAATATTCATATAGCAGAGCTATTCACAATAGCAAGAAAATGGAAACAGCACATATGTCTATCAACAAATGAATGGATTAAGAAACTATGATACAAAATGGAATACTATGCAGCACGCAAGAGCAATTATTTTAAAAAATAATATACAACATGAGAGAGGCTGGAGAGCATTATACTGAGTGAATGAAGTCTCATAAGGACAAGCAGTCCTTAAGACCATTATTGTAAAAATAGAAGGATAACTAGTAAGATGTGTACAAAAGTCCAAAGGAGAAAGGGTGGAAAGTGGGGCTGAGAATAGGAGGAAGGGAATTTGTGAGGTCTCAGAATTCAGTGGGCAGAATGTGAGGGTAAAGGAATAGTGCAGGAACTTAAATAAAAAGACTAACAGTGGGCCTGGATCAATGGTGGTTAATTTTATAAAACACAATGCATGTGAATAGTTATATGCAACACAAAATCAATGAGGGAGTGCGTGAAACACAATGTAGACAAATTTTGTATCTAAGCCAATATAAAATAAAAAGAAATTTTCTAAAAAATATTTCTTTGCAAAGCTATTCCTTCCCTGAAGACTTCTCAAAAACCCCAAACACATTTAATTCCTCTTTGTATTCTCAGAGCCTACCAGTGTCTGACACAGGGGAGATACAAAAATAAATATTAGCTAAATGAATCAATAATTGAATGAGATCTTAAAAATTCAACTGAAAACCACATACTGATCAATCAAATCACATTTTAACTTTACTAAGGAAATTGGCTATTCTGAGAAACTGCAAGAAAAAAAATCAAGGCCTTGCTGAAATAATGGAAAACATAAGAAATAATGGAATGTTTGAGTTCAAATCTCAGCTGTTCCTATTACAAGCTGTATGGCCAGGCCAAGCTCATTAATCTCTCTGTGACTCAGCTTCGTCATGTTTGGGTAAAGAGACAGTGTCTACCTTCTTGGGTTGTTGTAAATAATAAATACAAAGATATAAGCAAAGTACTTGTCCTATCTTGTTTTTTCATGAAGTAAAGAATTGCTTTTTTTAAGTGAAATTATTAATACATTAATCTTTTGTACTATGTTAGATATCCTGTAATATCTTAAAAGGCTCCATACACCTGTACCCCATTAGAGTCATGTTTTTGTTTTCTTGTCCTGTATCCATGTTTTTGAACCCTCATACATTTCATAAGTTATGAAACAGGCACGTATGTTTGTTTAATCAATTTTCATGGGAAAATTTAACACTTTTATATTCTGAACAAGAATTGCTTTAATTTAGCTGCAATATTTGCTTCTGATCAAACTAATGCCAACCTCAGTCATTTAAAGGGCAAATTAGTAAATATTCCCTGGGATGTCAAGAATATAATCTTGGGCATGGCCCTTAAAACTATCTTTTCTCTATATTTATTCAATCTGTATGCAAAACAAATCATTAAAGCTGAACTATATGAAAAAGAATGTGGTATCAGGATCAAAGGGAGACTCATCAACAACCTGCATTGTGCAGATGACACAACCTGGCTTGTTAAAAGTGAGGAGGACTTGAAACACTTGCTGCAGAGGATCAAAGATTACAGCTTTCAATATGGGTTACAAATTAACATCAAGAAAACAAAATCCTCCCCACCAAGCAAATAGGAAACATCGTAATAAATGGAGGAGAAATAAAAATCATCAATAACTTACTTCATCTTGCCTGGATCCGTAGTCAAAATCCTTGGCACAAGCAGCCAGGAAATCAAAAGATATATTGCACTGAGAAAGTCTGCTCTTAGGCACCTCTCCAAAGTGTTGAAAAGCAAAGATATCAGTTAGAGGACTAATATGTGCCTAATTCAAGCCATAGACTTTTCAATCACTTGTTATACATCTGAAAGATGAACGATGAAAAAGGATGACAGAAAAAGAATCAATGCCTTTGAGTTGTGGTTCTGGAGAAGAAGGCTGAATATCCCATGGACTGTCAAAAGGATGAACAAGTATGTTTTGGGAATGTTGCAGCCAGGGCTCTTCTTGGAGACAAGGATAGGGAAACTTCATCTGATATAGTTTGCTCATGCTGTTAGGAGGGGTAAGTACTTGGAAAAGGACATCATGTTGGAAAGATGGAGGGTCAGACAAGGAAGGAAAGACCTGCAACAGGATGAATTGACCCGGCGACTGTAACTAGTGTGTCAGAGATGATGAGCAAACATAGGATAGGTCAGGATTCAAATTCACTGTATTCATAGGGTTGCTGTGAGTTATTGTCTCCTTGGTGATACTTAACAATAACATTGCATTATAAAATGCAACTTTTTGTTTAAAACGTGAGTTAAGAAATAAGATTTTGTGCACTACATACTGAAACTTAGTCAAACTGAAATGAACATTAACTTGTCTTCAAGAAAAAAGGGAGCATTATGTAATAAAGGAAACCTAGTGATGCAGTGATCAAGCATTTGGCTGCTAGCCATAAAAGCAGAAGGTCAAACTGACCAACTACTCTGAAAAAAAAAAACATGTGGCAGTGTGAATCTGTAAAGATTTACAGCCTAAAATATTCCAGGGCAGTTCTACTCTGTCCTATAGAGTCACAATGAGTCACAGTCTACTCAACAAAACAAGTAATGGATAGTGTGTAATATCTTAACATATGGATGGCTGCGTAAAGTAAATGGCTGTTGCACAGAAGGTTTATCTGTAAACACTGCAGCAAGTCTGGGGTTTTTAACCACAATAAATGGCTAGCCTCAATCAAACGCTGCTAGCAGAAAATCCATGGCCCATAGGAGCAATTACCCATCTCCTGACAGAAGCACAGGGCAATTACAAGCTACCAAAGTATACTCACAATAGTGGAGGACTTGATTGTATGGTGTTAATAGCACTAGAACAAGAAACAATGATTCCTACTTCCGCCCCTCCCCAGTCCCATTCATATTATTCTTATCTCCCAAGCAGAGACAGACAAACTATCATCATCTGAAAAAGCATTATCATCTTCACCTAAAACCCAGAAACCAGAGTTTTCTCTTCACTGCTCTCTATCCTCTGGGTGGTAAAAGCCATTAATAAGCTTGGCTTCTAATAAAAAAAATGAGGTTCAATTCCACCCAGAGGTACCACTAAAAAAATTCCTGGCAATCCACATAAGAAAATTCAGTCCTTGATAATCCTGTGGGGTATAGTTCTACTCTGACACTCAAGTCAGAGGAAGCATCAGAAAATGGCTTTTTGGCACCCAATCACACACCTTCCTTTAAAATTGCTATAATAACCCTTTGATTAGTGGTTTTGTAGGCAACTTCTTATTCAAGCCTTTCACATTTAGTGTTTTGTTGTTGGTTGCCATCACAGAGATTCATAACAACCCTGTGTATGCAGAACAGAACTGTTCCATGGGGTTTTCAAGAGTGTGGCCTATCATAATTAAATTGACAGCCTGTTTTCCAAGGAGTCCCTGGATCGGTTTGAACCACCAATCCTTTAACTAGTTGTGGAACACTTAATCATTTGTACAACTCAGGGAATTCTAGTCAGCATTTAGTGTTTCTTATTAGATAAATCAATTAGCCAAATGAGAAATTCTAATCTTAAGGAAGTGAAGATAAACCTGTCAAAGAAACGGATGGGAAAATAATTACTCTTTCATGTCACTGAAAAATGTGTCAAAGAACTATCCTTAGAGAGGCAATCTTTCTAAGATTAGAAAGGGAGGACTGAGTGATAGAAAATGGTCTACTGCATGGTCTCCCATTGTCATCATTTTTCGTTTTGTTTTTTTTTCTTTTCTTTTTTTTTC
>NW_006399990.1:2351371-2353805 GCF_000299155.1 Elephantulus edwardii | reverse complement strand
TTAATTTCTAATTTTGTGGCATTATGGTCTGAAAAGATGGTTTGTATTATTTCTACGTTTTTGAATCTACTGATGCTTGCCTTGTGACCTAGAATGTGGAAACATTTACTGAAGTGTCAGTGTTCCAAGTAGTAAGTGTTCTACATGCACCATCTCACAATAATCTTAAAGTAAGTGGCTTAGTGGTAAGGAATTGTGCTACCAATTCAAAGATATGTGTTTCGAATCCACCAACTGTTCCTCAGGAAAAAGACAATCTCATCTTGTGCCATTTGCTGTCACTGAAAACCCACTAGAGGGACTGCTGTAAGTTGGTCACAACTAGATGGTCCAACAATTTGTTTGACTAGCTTCCTCAAGCCTGCAAAGTTAACCATACTGTGAGTGAAGACTTGAGACAGGTGTATAGGAATGCAAGTCTACTTTTGAATCATTGTCTCGCTTTGGCCTGCCATTGAGCAAATTTGTGAAGGAAGAAAAATAACTGGCAAAGTCAATCTGTTGTATTTTCGTGACAAACATTAACACCCAATCCCAGTATCCTTTCTACTGTGTATAGGCAAGTTATGGAATGTCTCTCATCACATATTTCATAAAGCCAATCGTTTTCAAATCTTACACCAACTCTGTAACTCTTTGCAAGGTAGCCTTGGTAACCACGAGTGCTTGGCACATGTTGTAGGTTATCAAGTCATAGCTGACCGTCCAGCAGATTTTCAGAAGCTATAATCTCATGAGATTTCTCCTATCTTCCAGCTGATGAATTCTAACTGCATGCCTTTGGGTTGGCAGGGTAACTCCTTACTAACATAGGTAATCAATATTTGTTACTACAAGATTGGGGTTTTCAAGAAGCATATACAACTCCAATAGAAGCAAACAGACCAGTTTTAACTTCTGTTTCTATCATTTACTAGTTGCATAACTTAAGCAAAATTTAACTCTATATCATAATTAAATCACATGTAAAATAAGGATGGTACTTCCGACTCCATGAAATTATCTATTCAGAGCATAAACACTAACCTATTTTGAGAACATCTGCCTTAGCTGAGCACCATAATATCTCAAAATAAAGGCTAAGAATTCAGTGTTTCTATGTAGAACATAAAAATAAAAAATAGTACCTCCTATCTTACAAAACTTTTATAAGAATAAAATGAGATTATGTCTGGTGTTAAGTGGTAACTAACCGTCAGTGCTCTTATAATGATACTTCTTGAAATATTTCAGTGTCAGCCAATTCTTCTTGGTACAGTGGCTCTGTGTTTTCCTTCCTTCATCTTTTAGTGCTTCCTGAATCATTCAGTATTTTGTCATAACATCTCTCAGTATTGTAACTCAAGGCTTAAATTTGTGTTTCAGCTCTTTTAGCTTGAGAAATGCCAAGCAAGTTCTCCCTTTTTTTTTCTCCACGTACAGCTCTCTACACATTCCATTCTAACACTTGGCTCTGTCTTCTTGAGCTTCCCTTTGACACCTTCTCTTCAGCTTCACTTCAGTACTTCTTCCCTTTGTTTTGGCTTCTCAATACTTTAGTGCAATTTTCAGAGTCATTCAAGTCCATCTTGTTAGTTTTATATATTTTTTCCCTTTCTCTTCTGACTATCTCAAGGACTTTCAAAGAAACAAACAGATATGTCTTGGAGAAAGTACAGCCAGAGTATTCCTTAGATGCAAAGATGAAAAAGCTTCATCTCCCATACTTTAAATATATTGTTAAGAGAGGTCATTTATTGAAGAGGGGCATCATCGTTGGAAAGGTAGAGGGTGAGTGACAAAGAAGACCTTGAACCAGATAGATTGAAATAGTGACTCCTGCAATGGGGTCCTTCCTGTATGTCACAAATATTGAGGATGTTACAGCATAGTACAGGGGTCAGATCTGTTGTTCATAGGGTCACTATGAATCATACTCAACTCAATGGCATCTAATAACAACATCTTAAAATGATGAAAAATTGTCCAGACTCCAATTCATCATCCAAAAGTCTTCAAAATTGCTTGAGACATTGGTTTTACATAAAAAATGCTAGCATCGTTGAAGATTATTTGAGAAGCTGGACTCTATGTAGAGGAATGTGGCATCAGGATTGAAGAGAGACTCATCAATAACCTTCATTATTCAGATGACACAACCTTGCTTACTGACAGTTAGGAGAACTTGAAGCACTTGGGGCATAAAAATCAAAGAATGCCACATTCATTATGGTTTGCTTCTCAATGTCAAGAAAACAAAATTCCTTGCCACTTGACCAATAGACAACATCATAATAGATGGATAAAAGATTGAGATTGTTAAGGATTTCACTTTGCTTAGATACATATTAATACACTTGATACTGTTGTTGTTGTTGTTATGTGCCGTCGAGTCGCCTGCGACTCATAGCGACCCTATGTACAACAGCCCTAAACTCCGCTCTGTCCTGTGCCA
>NW_006399990.1:2342605-2349596 GCF_000299155.1 Elephantulus edwardii | reverse complement strand
TATTGCACTGAGGAAGTCTGTAGTCAGTAAACTTTCCAAATTGGGGTTTTAGGGTTGGTTTGTTTTCTTTATTTTAATGAACATTTACAGATATTTTGGATTTCCATTCATTCATTGTTGCATTTTTCTCCCTGCCCACCCCTACCTGAGCACTGGACAATTTTGTGAAATTTTGTGACAATTTTAGGACATTCTTTTCCCCAATATTGATAAAGTGATTTTTTTAAGAAACCGTAAGTAAGACGTGAGAGCTATAAGACAAAGGCAAACCTGTTGACACTGAGTTGATTCCAAATGCTGGGGAGTTACAGAGAACTGCTACTCAGGCTTTTCAGCTGTGATCTTTTACAGAAGCAGATTGCCAGACCTTTTATTCTAGACCTGTAACTGGACAAGTTTAAACTGATGACTTTTAGGTTAGTATTTAAACGCAAACTATTTGCACCACAAAAGCTGCTAAAATGTTATTAACTGTGGTATGAAGACTTGAGTTATTGAAAACAAAGCGAATGGAAGCACATGCTAATGAATTTTAAAAGGTCAAATACTGCTAATGATGCTAGATATTCCAAACAGTAATGCTTAACCTTATTTTTTATGACAAAACTTATTCGTTTTTCCTTTCGTGGTGCAGAGATACACTATTAATCTCACAAGGTGGGTATGTTATGGAGACACTCATTCTGATCTCCTCAGTCCCCTGACACCAAGTACTTTTCCATTCCCTGCTATGAAAATAGTCATGAAATTAAGGAAAAAATATACTGCTGAAAGGCCAAGGTTTTCTAGGAGAAAAAAGAAAAGATGGAAGTAGATTATTTCAAGTTAGAGCAATTCTCTTTTGAAGGCAGAGCAGAAGTATTCTGGTAAAACTGTCAAGATGTCACAAAAAAAATTAAAGGGGGGGTTTTTGTTTGGGTTTTTTTTTGGTCATTTAAAGTCTGTTTCTGGTTTGGGGTGGGGGTTGCAGTGGAAAGAATGATATTGAGTCTGTGATTCTTAATAAGATTTCCCAATAAAATAATTGCTTTTCAAAAATAGAGTGAGAAAGAAGCCGAAAATTTTGAAGGCCATGCAGCAAACACAAATATGACTTTGGCACAGTAACATTCCTTTGCTCGTTCTGGTGAATTCAGACAAGATTTTTTTTCTTTAAATATGGAACGTTTCCCAAATTTGCATGTCATTCTTGCACAGGGTCCATGCTAATCTTCTCATGATCATTCTAATTTTAGTAGACATGCTGCTGTTGTGAGCATCAGACGAGATTTTTGTGGGATATGACACTCGATACAATGACATGTCATAAAATAATACTTTTTTGTAATAACTCCAAGATTTAGTCTTCTGTTGAGGTTAAAGCAGGAACTTCAGATAAATTCCTTTCAAAATCCTGGGAATTTTTGCTCAGGGAGGCAAAGAATGGCAATTCACTATTAGTGTGCAAACTTCTCTCTAAGCTTCAAAAACATCCTGATGTTATTCTGTCTCCATTCTTCCGGGTACTGAAATCCCATTGTCACCGAATTTATTAGACTCACGGCAACATTATGTGTTATGGAATAAAATGGCTCCATAGGCTTTTCCGGAGCTCTGGTGGCCTAGTGGGGAGAGAGTTGTGCTCTCAATCCAAAAGCAGTTGCTTTAGATACAGCAACGTCCCCTCAGGAGAAGCATCAGCAATCTCCTCTCATTAGATTTACAGTCTAAGGAGGGGTTAACCCTTTACAGAAGCAGTTTGCCCAGCTCTTCTTTCACAAAGCCTCGGGATGTTTTCAAATAACCTCCTGATCCCTCCATTCTCATCACCAGCAGCTGTGGAGTCAAAGCTGGCTCCTGGTATACTCATGAATATCACAGCAGAGCTCAATTTTGTGAGTGTTTTGCTAGGTGATTTCTCAATAGATTGTTAGGCCACTTCCCCCTCCGCCTCCCCGCCCCCCCCACCCCGAGCCTTTCAGTGGAATCACGCTTCCAACATTTCCGTTTGCAGGCAGTTATGTTAACAATTTGAACTACCAATGATCCATTAAGGACTACTTATCAAGCTATAGCTTTAGAAACCTAAGAGCATATCTTGAAGACCTGACTATGGTTATAGAGATGTTGGAATGATGATTTCTAGTATACCTTCAACTCTGTCTCTCACTTTTCTGAAACAAAAACTGCTTTGAAACTAATTCAAGATCCTAATTCTTTCCACGGGAGCTGGGCAACCACCAACTCATGTCCATTTCTTTCATCTCAAACACATTCCTCTTTATCTTTACCCCATTCTTCATCTCTTTCTATTGTTGGAGTTCAACATATTTATTTCAAAGGTTTGTCTTCTGGCTCTTATCTCTTCATCACTCATGTATATCAATGACCATGAGTGAGCATGATGGATTACAACCCTGCCTGGGCATGGGCCTTGACAAACTCGTAAAGTGAAACACATGGCAGGCGGAGGATAGGTTCAGAGCTTTATGCCCTCTCATTTTGTCTTCAGTTTACAAGGATTTCTTTCTTGCTTAATGCAGGCCAAAAAAAAAAAAAAGAGAGAGAGAGAGAGATTAAAAGCTGTTGGAGGCCACATTTGAAAAACAACAAGAATCAATAAAGGGCTGAATCACCTGCCAAAGAGTATGATAAATGCAAGAACACATGTAAGGAGGGGAAAAGAACAAAATGTTTCTACTTAATCAGAATCATGCATTTATTTCTCATCCAACATATATGAGTTATTTCAGATGTCAATCTACTCTGGAAAATTTAACACTGAAAAGGATCAATTTCCCAACTCCTAATTTGATTTATGACATTAGTGACCTTTCTCCTTCTTTTATCCCCTTGAAACTCTCCACCAAAGTGATCATCATATTTTAGCTAGGAACCCATTCAAAGCTTGTCTCTAGGCTCCTAAAAATATACAAAAAGCTGAGTATGCCTTCACTGCCTGCTTTGCACTTAAAATTTTTTTTTAAAATCAAACCTTTAGTATCTAACTAAAATGTCTAACATGAAATTTGTATCCAGATACTTTGGATATTCTAACATTTCCCCAAACAGAAAAGCTTCAATCTGAGGAAAGCTATTTTAAAGTGAAGAAATATGGTGATGCTTCTAGGAATTTAAGATTAAAAATAAATTTAAGTTGTCATTTAACTCAACTTTATGCCTTTGGCCAGTCCCTACTACCATATTTTAATAGAAAATAGAAAGAAGAGGAAACCTAAATTAGCTCTTACTAATTGCTAGAATGTGCCTTTCATAAAGAAAATAGGAAAGAGACTGAAAGTCATTTCATTGAAATTTTAGCATATGCAATATTTCCTGAAACCCTATTTCAAAATATAACATAAACAAAAGAAGGAAAGCTTACAGGTGAAGCAGGAGTGACATCCACTTCCTAAACAACATGCCTCTGGAAACTCTATGAACTGACAATAGTTATAGAAATGCTTCAGGCCTTTTGTTCATAGGGTCACTAAGAGTCGTGCTCGACTTGACAGCAATCAATAGCAACAACATAGAAGAAGAGGAAGAAGAATAAAAATAAAAAATACAAAAGGAAGAAGAACTATTCACGGAGCGCTGATTTAGCCAGTTCCTCCATTTATATTGACTTGTTTAACTCTCACCATAGGGAACACTGGTTACCTAGGGGTAAGATGTTGCACTGACATCCCAAAGGCAACTAAACTCCCAGCTATCCCCCTGTCCTAAACCCTCAGCTGTTCCAAGAGAAAGATGGGCAATCTCTTCCTGTGCAATTTACAGCCTCTGAAAAACCACTGGAGGATCAGCTATGACTCAGTTACAACTCAACAGCATATAACAGCAATCCTCATCATAACATTTACACACATAATTATCAGTATCTCAATTCTACAGTTGAAGATTAGAGACCGAAAGCAGGTTGATCAAGGTTACATAGCTAATCCATATAGAACCAGACTTTACAACATAATCAATCTAATGTTCCCCTCACTATAAGAACGTCAGGCGAATTGATACCTTTAAGCTGTGGTATTGAAGAAGAGTACTAAGTATCACATGGACTGCCAAAGAAACAAATAGATATGTCTTGAGGAAAGTGCAGCCAGAGTGCCCCTCGGAGATGAGAATGGAGGAGGAACTTCACCTCTCATACTTTGGACATGTTCTAAGAGAGGCCATTCCTTGTAAAGGGACATCATGCTTGGAAAGGTGGAGGACAGTGAAAGAGAGGAAGACTCTCAACAAGATGGATTGACACAGTGACTGCAGCAATAGTCTCAAGTGTGTCAGAGATGATGAGGATGGCTCAGGACAGAACAAGGTGCTCTGAGCCATTGTTCATAGAGTTATGAGTCTTACTCTACTCATCGGCACCTAACAGTAATTTACTCTACAAAGTCTCTAAACAACCAACAATTCCTGGAGGATCTGCCAGACTAGTGACATGTTTGGAGAGCCCAGTCACCATCTTTCCTCTGAACTTGTACTCTCAGCTAGCCAAAAGATACAGTGAACATGTGGGACCAAAACTAATCCCCATCCACCTCATCCCACTAGCTAAGGTCTCACTGTACATCTAAGCTACAAAAACCTAGCAGCCTGGAAGAGAGTGAACATGCAAGCCATCCAAGCGGGCAGAGATCAGGAGGGGAGGCCCAAAACAAATGATCAACCTCCAATTCAGCACAAACCCACTCATGGCCCAGGAATAAGGACTTCCCACGTCTGTCCCCACCCCAGGCCTCAGAATTCTGAGCACAACAATGAAGCGGTCATAATTCCTCAGGCCAAACATGCTTGCTCCATTTATCCACTTGAGAGGAAGGGTTGACAAAGGTACATGCAAAGGAAACAATGTTCTCAGAGAGTTTTGTCTAGTTGTCAGTGTGCAAGTGGCATTGAAGTGACCTGCAATATTAAAATTAGAGGTGGAGGGATGTTGAGAGGAGAGGAGAATGCGGAGGATGAAAGTGAGACAGACAACTCAGAATTCTTCCCTTTTGAATTTCAACCTGTTGGATAAAAACAATAGCAAATGAGGCACTGAATATGCATGAGGCAGGGAAGGTATTTTAAGTTGTTCAGGAGACAGCTCGCTGAACGGAATTGCTAATTATGTCTCACATGGCTCCGTCCAATTCAGTTAGCTTGATTACGGCTGAGTTGTCAACTCTCCTGCACTTGAGGTTCCAAACTTGCAGCCCATTCGGAAGCTTAATACCAAATTAGAATTATATCCCCATCCCTCAGAAAAGAAATGTTTTCCCTCACTGAAGAGCTAGCTTTACCCATTGTAACAACATAACCTTTCTCAGCTAAAATAAAATTAAACCCGCAAAGGGTTCAGATTCAAGGCTTTTTGGAGGCTGTGGAACGTCAGGAATGTAATCACAGCTGTGACAATTGCAAATTAAGATTGAACAATGAACCAAATTAAAAGGGTAAGGAAGAGCAGAACACCATATGGAGGATCTTGTCACTACCCCACCGGATGTCTCTGAGTCCCTGGGAGAAGGAGTTTTAGTCAACTGAGGGGTGGACTAAATACAGCCCTTCCTCAACAAAACCTGCAGCCACCACCTAAACCGAAGCAGTTCAGCCCCCAGTGTCATTTGGGTTCTTCCCTTCTAGAATAGAGCAAATCTCACTCGATGCTGGTGCTCACTCAGGGAGGGATGATGAGTGAAGCAGAGGTCCTAGTTAGACAGTTAAATGAGGAGCCTGTCTCTCTTAGACCTGTCTAACCAATCAGAGTTTCTGGGTGAATTCGCCGTGGTGATAAAAAGAATGAGGCCTGATAGGATTCGGCAAATAAAATGTGGTTTGATTAAGTTCAGGATGGTACCTTTTGTCACTCATTCCAACCAAGTTCTTCCTGGAGTCCTGTCTGAAATGCATGAAAGGCAAGTGGATACAAATAAACTTGCTCAGTGGCCCTTCTGAAATGTTTAATACGAAATAGAACAATGTCGTCCCCCGTCTCTGACAGACAGCCTGCGCTGAGGACACGACAGTCTGCTGAGCTGATGGAGTCATGCAGCACAGTGGCTATCAGGACGGCCTTGCCCACTGAAATGCCAGATGTGTGTCCAACAGCTGGCAGAGCTGTGCAGCGTCATCTGGAGAGCCTTGTCTCTGAGCATTTTTAACACACCTCTGGATGTACTCAATGTTGTCCCAGGAGGAAAAGGAAACATTTCTTAAGGGGGTCAGGTTTTATACCATGTAGTTGGAATACCATCTTAAAACTGAATGTCAGCTCAGCTGTCTATGATTCTCTGATTAAAGAGTTAGAATGATGTTTGTACTCACTGTGCACTCTGACATGATGCAGCCACTCCCTTGATGAGATCTGAAATAATCTCTTCCCTGGTGAGACCTTGTGTGATGCTCACCATGTCAGAGAGGCCGTGGGAACCAACAGCTAACCACAAAGACTTAACAGTCTATGACACACCATACAGAGCAGAAGTGAGCATTCTAGTCTGGGCCCTATCCAAATAGTAAAAGTAAATATAAAATCATTTGTTGTTGTTGTTGTCATGTGCCATCAAGTCACCTGCCACTTACAGAGACCCTACATACAGCAGCTCTGAACTCTGCTCTATCCTGAGCCAATCTTATTGTCTCTGATACACCTATCCCCATTACCCCTGTCACTGAATCAAGCCATCTCATCGAGGATCAGTTAAAAACAGAACAAAACAAAAAATAACACAAACGGTTACATATCTGACAGAGATTACCAGCTATATATTATGTATATTAAAGACTGTAGTCTTTAATTCCCCTTCAAGCCTAAACCTAAAATTACCCCCAGGACTCATTGACAACCCAAACAATAGGCAGTTCTACAAGGTGATCAATAACACCAGGGAGGTAGGCACGCCTTCACACCCAATTAAAAGGGTAGCGACCTGAAGCGCTTGCTGCAGAGGGTCAAGGACTGCAGCCTCCAATATGGATTGAGGCTCAATGTCAAGAAGACAAAGATTCTCACCACTGGGCT
>NW_006399990.1:2338852-2342275 GCF_000299155.1 Elephantulus edwardii | reverse complement strand
ATCCTGGAAAGGGTCAAACTGGGTGGCTCCTTGGAGGCATGATTCTGAGGCTCCGTCTAACATACTTTGGCCATGTTTTGAGGAGAGACCAGTCCTTGGAGAGGGACATCATGCTTGGGAGAGTGGAGGGACGGCGCAGGAGGGGAAGGCCCTCTATGAGGTGGATTGATTCAGTGACTATGGTGACTGAGGTAATCAGGATGGGTGTGTCGGAGACAGTGCGATGGGCACAGGACAGAGCAAAGTTTAGGGCTATTGTACATAGGGTCGCTATGAGTCACAAGCGACTCATCGGCACATAACATTTATCCAGAGATAAAACTCAGAAAGCAGGAAAGGATAGAAAAAGCTGAAAGGCAACAGGAAACAAAGGGTGGAAATGGAAATACCTCTTAAAATAGCTGTTACAATGTGGGAATCATAATCAATATCACAAAGCATAAAGTGTATAAATTGTCACATGCAAACTAATTTTCTCTGTAAACTTTCATTCAAATCATAAAGCAAAGTGGAAAAAATAATATGAGTAAGTAAATGGCTCTTCTGTCAAACCACTAGGTTTTGAGATGGTATATCACATCCCAAGAGACAAAAGACACCATCTATACAGACTCATTTCCTCCTGGTATTCCCCCAACGTCAAGACAGGAAAAAAAGACTTTTTTCCCCCTTCATGAAAACAATCTTAGTCATTCTCAAGCAATGTCTGCTTCTGACCTTAATCAGAAGCACTAAAGAAGTAATGATCATCTAACTTGCTAAAATTAAAATGTTAAATACAATACATCATTCAGCCTGAGCAGAATAATTTTTCGATAGCAACAGCTTCTATGGCTATATCTGTCTGCTCTGCATAAAGCAAAAACGGGTGAGGTGCTTGCCGTACTCTACTTCAATCTCAGAAACATACCAACCCCAGAGTGAGCTGTGAGTTCAGGATATCACTGCATTAACACAAGTTTGTCATTTGTCCCAAAGGGTCGTTTGTTTTGTTTTTGTTTTTTTCTAAATGCACCCTTCGTTCTCTAAACACCCTTAATTAGCAAAAGAAAATAAATTGCCTTCAAATCTATTTTAACTCATGGCAATCCTTTGTGTGTCAGAGCAGAATTGTGCTCCAAAGGATTTTCAACAACGGATTTTTGGGAGGGAAGTGGATCACCAGATCTTTCTCCTGAAGCTCTTTCAGATGACCTTGAACCATCAACCTTTGGGTTAGCAGCCAAGCACTTAACCACTTGTGCCATGCAAATCACATCTGTTTAAAAAAAAAAAAGTGCAGTCAAGTTAAAATGGAAAGGAGAGGATATGTTCACTCAAACAAGACGTGGCAAACAAAAGCAAGCATTATTCTTGGTATGCTTTTTTCCAAGTTGGCAGATGTCTCCATTATTCCACCTCCTTCAAGAACATAGGGGAGCAATGTCCTGAAAAACCTACAAGATTACTATTTATTGAACCTAACTGAAGGAGAAGTTGCCAGGAGCGAAAGTACCTCTTTTTCAAATGTTTGAAATGTTCTTTCTGTTTGTCATCCCCTGTTCTCCTTCCTCCTGAACTCAAGCATCCTTTGATGGAGGAAGACCGTTTTTAAGCAGAGTTTTTTATCTGATTAAATCTTCCGTGTTCTCATGCAGTTCCATTGCTCCAGCTCTGATAAGCTCCAGGTCAGTTCTATCTGAGTTTGCAATCCAATTTGAACTTTCAGTGATCATGGAAATATATATATTTCTTATTTTCAGTGATATCAGATTAAGCTGTCATCCCCAAGCAGTCAAAGTGGAGGAATTAAAATCACATCATGAAACGCAGAAACTATTTATTCATTTGAACTCTTTCTCATAGATGCTTTGGAGACAAGTACATCAAAATGTTGTTTATAATTAAGGAAAATTACCCCAAAAATACACCCTGGTGCACATGATTTGTTATGCGTGCCTCCTGTCTGTCTTGAAGGAAAAAAAGTAATTGAGTTTATTTCCATAGGGTTGTCTGCGGGCTGTGATGATTTGTGCCAGTTGGAAGCCTCAACTTTAAGTTGATGGTGCTTAAATAAGAAGAATGTTTCCATGTTTCCAAGTCAAAAGGTTCAACATTTTTTCGGGTTTTTTTTTCTCAGCACAATTTATACAAAGACGATAAACTAAATTATATTTTTCATTATGTTTTAATATGAGGCTCCATGTCTGTATTGCTAGAGACAGTCTATTTTAAAAATCAAACACACAAATAAAAAAAAACCCAGCAATCATTTTTCCAATAAATGGCTATAGCAGGAAAAGCTAAGGTGGTGTTTTTCTTTTCTTTTTTCTTTTTTAGCACTTATATCAGGCGTGGAGTGCTGGTAGCACAGTGGTTAAGTGCTTAACTACTGCCACCAGTTCAGTGGTGTCACAGGAGAAAGATGTAACAATTTGCTTCTATAAGATTTCAGTAGTAGGAACCCTATATGACATTTCTACTATGTCCCCTAAGGTCACTGTGAGTTGGAATCAGCTCAATGGCAATGAAGTTAGGCCTGGTTATTTTTTTTTTTTACTAGACACTGATGTGAAGTATATCTAGAGGAACAATACTATAAATATACAATAATAATAATAATTATATTTATATATAGTAGGAGCAGAGGGAAAAGGTTGGCAGGGGGAATCATAGGGTCACAGAACTTGATGGGTGGAGAAAGGAGTGGATAAAGAAATGGGAAAGATCAAATGGGGGTCTAGAAAAACAGGGTAATTGCGCATATAGTTCAATGTTGATTAATTTTATAAAATATAATGAATGGGAATAATTTTATGAAACACAATGTATACAAATTTTGTAAGCAAACATATATAAAATAATTTTTCAATTTCCCTTGACACCAGCAGCCAGGATATTAAAAGGTGTATTACAATGGGAAAGTCTGCTGTTAGAGACCTTTCCAAAGTACTGAAGAGCAACGATGTCAGTCTGGAGACTAAGGTTCACCTGGTACAGGCCATGGTCTTTGCAATCACATGTTATGCATGTGAAAGCTAGACAATGACTATGGATGATAGAAGAATGGATGCCTTTAAGCTGTGGTGCTGGAGAAGAGTATTGAATTATACCTTGGACTGCTAAGAAAATGAATAGGTTAAACCTAGAAAGGGTTAAATCAGGCTGCTCCTTGGAGGCAAGGATTCTGAAGCTTCGTCTGACTACTCTGGACATGTTGCAAGGAGAGACCAATCCTTGGAGAGGGATGTCATGCTTGGGAGGATGGAATGACAACACAGGAAAGGAAGACCCTCTATATTGATTGTATATTGGTATGCATGATCTACAAGGATATAAAATCATATGGATAGATTCAGTGACTGGGATAATGGGTTAGGTGTGTCAGAAACAATGAGATTGGCACAGGATAGAGCAGAGTTTAGGGCTGTTGAACATAGGGTC
>NW_006399990.1:2271955-2336837 GCF_000299155.1 Elephantulus edwardii | reverse complement strand
TGGGGAAACTTCTGACCAAAAGTTTTAATGATAAGGACCTATATTTTTCTATAAAGTAATTCTTAGTTTCTCACAGATTTAAGTACTTAGTCCAGATCAACAGCATTATGTTATTCACCAGTGGGTTTTTATTTTCTAGTTCTATTTTGCTTTATCAGTTTAATATGACTCCATCTATAATATATTTTAATGCAAGATAGGAGATGAGAATAACTTGTTCCCTTCAACATAATTGATCATTTTGCAACTATTATTTATAGGTAAATCTAGCTTTTCATACTATATACTCACATATACATCATTAAAATTTTTTCTGAGCTATTTAATCTACTTGTATTCTTCCCTCTGCTTTGGCTTCTTAGCACTCCGGTGCAATATTCAGAGTCTCTTCTGACATCCATTTTCGTCTTTTCTTCCTCCTCTGTCTTTGCAATGACCATTTGCACTCTTCCTGGATGATACTCTTGATATCCTCCCATAACTCATCTGGTCTTCGCTCATTGGTGTTCAAGGCCTCAAACCTGTTCCTGAGATGGTTCTGAAATTCAGGTGGGATAGATTCAAGGTCATATTTTGGTTCCCATGGATTTTATTTAATTTTCCTTAGCTTCAGCTTGAACTTGCATATAGTTGGTGGCCTGGTTTTATTGAGCTTCTCCAGCAGTTCTACCAACAGATGTAATCAATCTGATTCCTTTGCATACCATCAGGTGAAATCCATATGTTTAACCTGTGCTTATGTTTCTTGTAAAATGTATTTGCAATGAATAAGTCATTGACAGTGCTAAATTCAATCATTTTATCTCTAGCTTCATTTCTGTCACCAAGTCCATGTTTTACAACTACTGATCCTTCTTCTCTGTTCCCAACTTTTGCATTCCAGTCACCTGTCATTATTAATGCATCTTGATTGCATGATCTCCAGCTGTAAAAGTTGGTAGAAATCTTCTATTTCCTCTTCTCTGGCTCTGGTTGTTGGTGCATATATCTAAATGATAGTGGTATTCACTGGACTTCCTTGTATGCATATGGATATTATCCTGTTGCTCACAATATTGTATTTCAAGACATATCTAGAAATTACTTTTTTAACTATGAAAGCAACCCCATTTTTCTTCACCTTTTCATCTCCGGAGTAATAAATGATATGATCGTCCGACTCAAAATGTCCCATGCCGGTCCATCTCATCTCAGCAATACCTAGTATTTCAATATTTATGTTTTCCATTTCTTCCTTAAAAATATCTAATTTTCCTATATTCATGGTTCTCACATTCCATGTTCCAATCACTAGTGTTTGCTTACAATGGAGAACTGCCAGAATTGCAGGTTGGATTTAGAAGGGGTCGTGGTACTAGGGATATTGTAGCTAATGTTAAATGAATCTTGGCTGAAAGGAGGGAATACCAGAGGAACTTCTGTGTTTCATTGATTATGCAAAGAGATTTGACTGTGTGGATCACAACAAACTGTGGCTGACTCTGAGAAAAATGGAAATCCCAGAACACTTGATTGTGCTAATGCGAGGAGGCAGGCCGTCATCAGAACAGAGCAAGGAATAACTGCATGGTTCAAAATTGGGAAGGGTGTACACCAGGGATGTGTCCTATCTCCATACCTTTTCAATCTATATGCAGAACAGATCATCTGGAAGGCTGGATTGTATGAGGAGGAATGTGGCATCAGGATTGGAGGAAGGTTCACCAACAATCTGTGTTATGCAGATGATACAACCCTGCTTGCTGAAACTGAGGAGGACCCAACGCACTTGAGGGGGAAGGTCAAGGACTGCAGCCTTCAATATGGATTGAGGCTCAATATCAAGAAGATACCGATTCTCACCACTGGGCCAATTGACAACATCAGGATGGATAGTGAAGTGATTGAGATTGTTCACAGCTTTAGTTTGCTTCGCTCCACAATTAACACTCTTGGCACTAGCACCCAGGAAATTAAAAGACAAATTGCACTGGGAAAGTCTGCTGTTAGGGACCTCACCAAAGTACTGAAGAGCAATAGTGTCACTCTGTAGATTAAGGTGCGCCTGATACAGGCCATGGTCTTTGCAATCACTTGCTATGTGCCAGAGAACTGGACAATGACTAGGGATGATACAAGAAGAATTGATGCCTTTGAGCTGTGGTGTTGGAGTATTGAATATACCATGGACTGCTAAGAAAAACAAACAGGCTGCTCCTTGGTGGCAAGGTCTCTGAAGCTTCATCTGACATACTTTGGACATGTTGACAAGGAGGGAGCCATCCTTGGAAAAGGACGTCAAGCTTGGGAGGGTAGAGGGACAGCACAGTAGAGGAAGACCCTCAATGAGGTGGACTGGTTCAGTGACTGGGATAACCTGGGTAGGTGTGTTGGAGACAGTGAGATTGGCACAGGATGGGGTAGGTTTTAGGACTCTGTACATAGGGTGGCTATGAGTCACAGGTGACTCAACGGCACATAACAACAACAACACTTAATCTACTATAGTAGCATGAGAAAAGTTTAATTAGTAATGTTGTTGTTGTTAGGTGACATTGCGTCAACTACACCTCATAGTGATCCTATAAATAATAAATCTGAACCCTTCCCTATCCTGCATCAACCTTATGGTCACTGTTACAGTCACTGTGTCAATTTCTCTTGTTGAGTATCTTCCTCTTTTTTTTTCTGACCCTCCACTTTTCCCAGCATGACCTCGTTTAGCAAGAGCTAATCCTTCTAGAATAGAAATAATTAAAGAAAAGGCTATCGAGTGTTCCATCTGTAAAAACTTAGCATTTATATACCAAGTGACACATAAAAACACCTAATTCAATTGACTAAGTATGGAATATATGGAATAAATAGGGGTGGGGGGTTGAAGGTGGAATCTTGCTTTGAAGAATTTGTATAAATACAGAAAGATAGATGTCCAAAAAGGAAAGGGGGGGGAGGAGTTAGGGATAGTCAATTCACAGAGAGGGAAAAGAGCAAGTTGGCAAAAATTTGAAAGTATGACAGTGCTGGCAAGGATGTAGAGAAACATGCACTCTTACCTACTAATTGAAGCTGGGTTATAATTGGTACCTTTCTAGAAGAAAATGTAACAGTATGTACTTAAAGCATTAAGAGTTCCACAACTTCTAGCCCAGTAATTCTATTCTAAAAAATTATTCTGTAAGCAATAACTGAGGATATGAGCAGGGTTGCTTAATATAAAAGCACTCATTATACTCGACAGTAAGCAACTCCAATATATACCCAATGGAATATTTTGTAAGCCTGACAATTGTTATTATTCATTTATTAAGCCAAATTTCATTAAGTACCTCTTTCATGTCAGGTCTTTATTGTCCATCTCTCAGAGGCATAGCCCATAATTAGAAAAACTATGGCTTGAACCAGGTGCACCTTAGTCTTTAAACTGACATCATTGCTCTTTAGAACTTTGGAGAGGTCTCTGAAAGCAGAGTTTGTCAGTGCTATATGTCTCATGATCTTCTGACTGCGGCTATCAAGTGTGTTAATCATGGGTTTAAGCAAGATCAAATCATTGACAATTTAATTTCAAGGTGGACAATGAAGGATGACAGGGGAAGAATTAAGAAGTTTGAGTTATGGTCTTGGAGAAGAGTGTTGAATATCCCATGGACCACCAAAAGAAAAAATGGATATGTCTTGGAGAAAATGAAACCAGAGTTTTCATTGGAGGCAAGGATGATAAAGCTCACATATTTTGGGCATGTTGTTAGGAGAGGATATTTCTTAAAAAGAGATCTCACACTTGGAAAGGTGGAAAGTCAGTGAAAGAGAAGAGCCAGAATGAGATGGATTGATACAATGTCTGCAGCAATGGGATCAAATGTGTTGGGAATGATAAGGTTGGTGCAGATGACAGTGATCAGATTTGTTTATAGAGACACTATAAGTCATACTTGATTCAGTGGCATTGAACAACAACAACGTGTAAGGTACTGTGCTGGATGCGGGCAATAGGAACTTTCCACCTTTATTTACTTGAAGTGCTCTAAAAGAGATAGATAATAAGGGGGGGGGGGAAGTCATAAACTAAGATGTTACAACTCTGATAAGTACCCAGAAAAAATGTCTACTATGCAATGAGAGCATGCAGTGAAAAACTCTGAGAGGCCCCTACTTGACCAGCTCAATATCACTACAGAAAGGGAAGACACAGAGAGGGACTGAATGATTAATGGAAATCAGAATTACAGGAAGGAAGTGGGGAAAGTATGATTACATGGTCAGTACTAAAATTAATGTTAAGGAACAAAATGTTTACGAACAGTTTGATAAAAGATATTTTGCTTTATAAACCTCCACTCAAATCACAATTAAAAATAAATCTCTAAAAAAGAAGAAAAAGAAAGAAAGGAAGAGAAGGAATAACATAGATCAAAGTGGGGCAGCCCAGGCAAAAGAAAGGGTGCATACAAAAGGGGTTAACCTTCATAGGCTGAGGATTTTGGAGCAGAAAATATACGTATATGGGAAAAGAATGACGACAAAAGCATGTGCCTGTTTTTCTACTTTTGTAGATGCATGTGTAATACACATACATTTAAGAATAAAAGGATTCACAACAAAATGTCATTGTAGTCATTGATAGATGCGGTCAACCACGAATCCATGGCAATTATGTGAATAGCAGAACAAGATTTTATTTTAATCCAACTGGAACATAGTCTGATTCAAATTATGAGAAGTGAGATCTGCAGCAGCTACATAATCAGTTGTGAATCAGACCACTGTGATCCACAGATTTTTCAGTGGCTGAATGTTCAGAACTCAATCATTTGGCCTTTCTTCCTCATCCATTTTGGTTTGGAAGACTGATAACCCAATTACAAAATGGGCAAAAGACATGGAAAGAATTTTTAGAGAGGAAGATATTCAAATGACAAACAGACACATGAAGAAATGCTCCAAACACTGGCAATAAGAGAGATGTAAATCAAAACCACAATAGATACCATCTCACTCCAGTAAGAGTGGCTAAGTTTAACAGGGCAGCAAGTAATAACTGTTAGAGAGGATGTGGCGAAAAAGGGGCTCTTATACATTGTTGGTGGGATTGTAAAATGGTACAACCATTCTGGAAGGCAAAAAGCTGAACATAGAAATTCCATATGACCCAGCTATTCTTCTACTACTTGGAATATACCCTGAGAAAATGTTTGTTCCTGTTGAAGTGCGAGGGATATTCAATGTTCTTCTGCAAATCCACAACTCAAAAGCACCAATTTTTCTGTCATTCTTATTCATTGTCCATTTCTCAGATACATAGCAAGTGATTAAAAGAAGTGTGCTGCCAATACAAAAGTACATAGTTCAAATCTACCAGCTGTTACGTGGGAGAGACTGCTTCGAAAGTCCACTGGTGAATTAGTCACAGGTCGATTCCAACTCGAGGGTACACTTCTCTGCCTACACTGTTCAAAAACAGACCCTTCTCATTACGTACACTCAGGTCAGCTCTAAGTTAGCTGCATCACTTAAGAAGTTAAGAGAAGCTGCAAACCTCAGAGCATACGGTGTTTTCTCACTTGCATGTCTTTAGTTACAAATGACTATTTACCTGTCAGTTGTGTGGAGAACACCCATAGGTTTTCTTTGAAGTAAACCTCTTGGATTTAAAGAGATGATTTTTTTAAGATGTTGAAGGTTTACTTGATCTAAAGTCTGAGAGACGTTTGAAGTTGTAACTTAATGGAAGATTATTTTTATTCACAGTGATCAAGCAGTTAATGAGATAAAGTAGTGAGGAGACAAGCTTAATAGAATATGTAGTTGCACCGCATGTTAATCCTTATAAAAGGCAGAATGAAAATAACAGGAAACCAGGAAGAAATTGGGACAGATGGCTGAACAGCTCAGATAGGAAAAACAACTCATCCCTGCCTAGACCTTTCAAAAGCAAACCCCTCTTATGTTGAGTTCAATAGATAAAAGGGCAACAAAGGATGAGAAGATAGAAATCTGGGAGACTGAGATTTTCCTGGAGCCTGTTCTCCAGAGACTTTCACCTGCCCTTCCTCAATCCACTCTTCCCCTGACACTCAAAGGTCAACTGCATCAGAGGCAACTGAAATTTTTCGATGTGTAAAGAGCAGAAACAGTAAAGAAAATCACCATCTGTCTGCATGTCCCATCATGCACCATGTTAACATCCCTGCATCATAATACATTCCTGGAAAAGAGCATCGTGCTCAGTAAAGTGGAGGGTCAGCAGAGAAGAGAAAAACCCGCAATGTAATGGATTGACACTAGTGACTACAAATGGATGTTGAAGCCTGACAGAGATTGTAAGGATGGCATAGGATCAGGCAGGGTTTCGTTTTGTTATGTGTAGAGTGACTAGTGGTTGGAGTCAATTCAATGACATCTTATAATTAGCAGCACATCATAACAAGATGAGACAGAACCTCAGGCCTTGCTGGGTTCAGAAATGGTGCAGGAGGGAGAATAGCACAGCAGACGGCAGAAGAGGGAGACAGAGTGTCATTTCCATCTACCTGTCACATTGGTTTAACATCATGGTCATTTTAGGGTTTTTTTTTTTTCCTTTGCCTTTCAGTCCAGGAAATAAAGACTCAGATTACCAAACAATAGAACTGTCTCTAAAATCTGATGGTGCTAAAGTAGCCATAAAGGAGAACAATAAGTTTGTCTCCAATTAGAATTCCTTTAACACACTGATGTGGAAGTGGAGTCTAGTATGAGCACCATTCATATCTCAAGCAGTCAATTGAATACATATGTGGAAATTGCCATGTTTCCCAATGGATTGTCTGAAGGTCATGTTGTATCTTTCCTTTGTTGCTATGTGCTGTCAAGGAGGAACCAGTTCATAGGTGTCCCTCCAGTGGGTGCACAGAAGCTTTCATTTTAACAGGAAGAGATCATCCACCCTTCTCCAGTGAAGCAGATGGTGGATTTGAACCACATGCCTGCAAGATGACAGTGCAACTGCTTACCACTAGGCCACAAGTACTTCCTTCCTCCTTTGGGGATGCTTATTTATATTACCAATTCATGAACCTTCCATTCAGTAGGACAGACATAGGATCCCAGAATCTGTGCTTTTCAAATATTCTAAATACACTGGATTTCTTATCTTATATACCAGAAGAATGTCTATTTGTGATTTATTGACTATTCAAAGATGTTTGATTGTGTGGATCATAACAAGTTGTGGTTGACTTTAAGAATGGGAATCCCAGAGTTCTTAATTATCCTCATGAAGAACCTATACCTGCACTGGGAGGCTGTTGGGCAAACAGCAGGAAAGCACTGCATGGTTTGAAATTGAGAAGGGAGTGTGTCAGGGTTATATTAGCTCTCCATTCCTACGCAATCTGTATGCTGAGCAAATTATCCAAGAAGCTGGAATCTATGAAGAGGAGTGTGGCATCAGGATTGGTGGGAGACTCATTAATAACCTGTGTTATGCAGATGACACAACCTTGCTTGCTGAAAGTGAGGAAGACTCGAAGCACTGGTTGCAAAAGATCAAGGAATGCATCCTTCCATGTGGATTGCATCTCAATATCAAGAAAACAAAGATTCTTACCATTGGACCTATAGGCAACATCATGATGGATGGGGAGGAGATTGAAATGTCAACAGATTCATCTTGCTTGCATCCACAATTGCCACGTTTGGTACCAGCAGTCAGGAAATCAGGAGATGCATTATAGTGGGAGAATATGTAGTCAGGGACATCTCCAAATTACTAAGGAGTAATAATGTCAACTTGAGGACTAAGGTGAGTCTCATTCAGGCCGTAGTCTTTCTGGCCCCTTGCATCTTTATACTTGACTTGGTTATTAATGAGCTTAGGAACTATGGAGTTAGAGTTGGATAGAGCTTCCTCTGTGGAGTCCTGAGGTTCCTGAGGAGGAACATCAATTTCAAACCTCTCTGAGGAGGGTGTCTTACCATCTACCCTCCATTCCTTGCTTCCACCAACTGAGGACAGAGTTCATTTTAGAGCTTGGAAGTTGTGCATAAGCAGACAGTATGTCTTCACAAAAGGCTGTGACCATTTCTACCCATAATTCAGGTAAAGTTTGTAAGACTCTGTCATTTCCTTTTGTGACTAGCAGATCTCTCTCCCCCTTTTATTCTGTATTTTCAATGAGGACAACACCATCAAAGAGGTCCCTCACCTTAAGCAAGCTTCATAACTATTTTCTGTCTCCTTTTTCCTAAACTCCACATCTTTTATTATTGGAATAAGCCAGTACCCCAGGAATAAAAGCAACTTTAGATAGGATTCAGTTGCTGTCTTTACGTATCTCTCCAATTTCTGGAGTTTTCTACATGTCTCTCCAGTTTCTGCCCTAGGAATTTTCCTTTTTGGCTCACGAGCTCAGTTATGCATTGATAATGATGTTAGCTATATTTTACCCGGCATTTCTTGAAGTTGTGGAGTGGGAGGGTTTTTTAGGCTAGGTTGCTTACATAGCGCTAGAAATAGAAGATCTTGAAATTGCATTCTTAGCAAGCACTGCAAATTATTCTTATCTACACACTAACATTTGAGAACATTGTATCCTCAGCAAGCAGCAAGATTTATTAGCTGTATAGTAGCAATTTTTAAAGAGCTTCCATTTTCATTTTTTCCTTGCAGCTTCAACAAATAAGCAGGACTGGTATTTTTCTTTTTCATCTTCAGATTATAAAGCCTAGTTGGCTAAATCTTGCCCAAGTTACAAAAGTACTTAAAGAGCAAAACTATGCATATTCAGCCTTCAGATACTTGTTCTAGTGCATGATCCTACTCCTTTACCAAATTAAAATTAATGGTCTCAAGAGATCCTCTACCAAATGACTTTAAACTGCAGATAACCAAATCAGTCTGAAGCTGGAATTCTTAAATTTTTTTAGGAGTTTGTGGGTTTTTGTTTGCCTTCTCTATGTTTGTCTTCTCCTTCTCTATGTATGTCACACACAGATGACTACTCTATCGCCCCAATCTTCTTCAAAATTAACCTCACAGTCAAGCAATATATGATAATCATTTTTTTATTATTTCTATTACAGACTAACAAGATTTATAAGAGCATATTTTATTGTTATTGTGGCAAATATACACATAACAAAGTTATTTCCATGTCAACATTTTGCACATGTACAATTCAATGATAATAATTGTGTACATCATGTTGCTTAATTATCATCGTCAATTCCCAAGTTTCCCATCAATCTCACCAGAAGTTCATTGTCCCAAAGCAACAAATCTGTTTCTCCTCTGCTTCCCTACTCACCCATAGTCACCACTAACATACTTTGATTTCTATACATGTGCCTATTCTAGATATTTCATATAAGTGACATCATAGTATATTGGTCCTTTTACTTTTGCTCAGCATGGCATTTTCAAAATTCATCCAAGTTGTAGCATATATTAAGACCCCTATTTATCTTTATAACTGAGTATTATTCCATTGTGTGTGTGTGTGTGTGTGTGTTGTTCTTATCGTTGCTATGTGTCAACAGTTTGAACAATAGATCCAAACCTTGCCCTACCCAATGCCATCCTTACAATCTTCTCACAACCTGTTTGAGCCTGTTGTTATGGTAACTATGTCAATATATGTTGTTCAGGATCTTCTTCTCTTTCTCTGATTCTCTACCTTCCCCAACGTAATATCTTTTTCCAAAGACTGACCACACCTGACAGCATGTCCAATGTGAGATGGAGTTTCGTCATCCTCTGTGGCTTTTGGAGGACAGCTGTCTGCCCAACAACTGATTGGAAGATGTTTATACTTGTTCCTGTTCCCAAGGAAGTTGATCCAACAGAATGCAGAAACTATCAAACAATATTATTAATATTATATGCAAACAAAATATTGCTAAAGATCAATCAAAAATAGAACAGAACATGGATAGTAAACTGTCAGAAGTTCAAGCAGTCTAGAAGAGCCATGAAACCAAATATCATTGCTGATGTCAGATGAATCCTAGCTGAAAATAAATAATAAAGAACACTAAAAGAATGTCTATTTATGCTTTATTTACTATGCAAAAGCATTTGACTGTGTGGATCATAACAAGTTGTGGCTGACATTGAAAATAGTGGGAATCCCAGAGCATTTAACTGTGCTCATGCAGAACCTACTCCTGGACAAGGTTCCTTGCGAACATAGCAAGGGAACAACACTACATGGTTTCGAATTCGGAAGGGAGTGCTTCGGGATTGTGTTCTTTCTCCACACCTATTCAATCTGTGTGCTGAGCAAATTATCCAAGAATCTGGAATATATGAAGAGGAGTGTGGCACCTTTCTCAGAGGGAGACAGATCAATAACCTGCATTATGCAAATGACACAACCTTGCTTGCTGAAAGTGAGGAGGATTTGAAGCACTTGTTGCAGAGTATCAAAGAATACAGCTTTCAATATGGATTTCCTTTCAATATTAAGAAGACAAAGATTCTTACCACTGGACCAATAGACAATATCATGATAGATGGTGAAAAGTTTGAAACTGTCAACAACTTCACTTACTTGGATCCACAACTAACACCCTTAGTAAAAGGAGTCAGTCAAGAGTCACATTGCACTAGGAAAGTCTACAGTTAGGATCCTCTTCAAATTATTGAGAAGTAATGATGTTTGTTTGAGGACAAAGATGCATCAGATTCATGCCATAATCTGTCTGATCACTGGCTATGCAGCTGAGAGCTGGACAGTGAATAAGAATGGCAAAAGAAGAATTGATGCCTTTGAACTGTGATGTTGGAGAAGTGCACTGAACATCCCACGGACAGCCAAAAGAACAAACAAATATGTCTCGGAGAGGGTGCAGCCAGAGTGCTCTTTGGAGGCAAAAATGATAAGGCTTCATCTCACATACTTCAGACTTGTTCTAGGAGGGGCTATTCTTTGGTGAGGGACATGATGCTTGGAAAAGTGGAAGGTTGATGAAGAAGAGGAAGACCCTCGACCAAGTAGATTGACATGGTGAATTTAACAATGGGTGTCAGGAGGTTTTGACGGCACCTAACCACAACAATAAAGAGCTACTTGGTTCTCCTTCCCCAACACCAGACTTGATTTCTTTAGGCAGTCCATGGGCTATTCAGTATTCTTCTCCAAAATCATAATTCAAAGGCACTGTTTCTTCTTCTGTCAACGTCATCATTGTACAATGCACAAGAAATAGCTGTCAAGACTATGATTTGTATCAGGCACACCTTACTCTTTAAACTGGTATCATTGTCCTTTTATACTTTGGAGAAGTCCTTGACAGCAGATTTCCCCAGTGACTTTTTATTTCTTGATTGCTAATGCCATGGATTTTGATTGTAGATCCAAGTTAAATAAAATCATTGATAACCCCAGTCATTTCTCCTCCATCTATCATAAGTTGCCTATTGTTCCAGTGGTGAGGATCTTTTCTTAATGTTGAGATGTAACCTATATATAAGGCTATATACCTTCTATCTTCTTCAGCAAGTGTTTCAAATTTTCTTCACTTTCTGCAAGCAAGGTTGTGACATCTGCATAATGCAAATTGTTTATGAGCTTTCCTCCTATCCTGATGCCACATTCTTCTTCATAGAGTCCAGCTTCTCAAAGTATTTGCTCAGTATACAGATTGAATATGTATGAAGAAAGGATACAACCTTGATACATACCTTTCCTGATATTAAACTATTCAGTGTTCCTTTGTTCTGTTCAGAAAACTGCTTCTTGGTACATGTATAGGTTTCAAATGAAAGCAATTAAGTGTTCTCTGTGTATATGTGCGTATAGTATATGTGCATAAATTGTGTGTGTGTGTGTGTGTGTGTGTGTGTGTGCATGTGTGTGTTAGGGCTGTTGTGCATAGGGTCGCTATGAGTTGGAAACGACTCGACGGCACATAACAACAACAACAACTCTCTCTTTTTATCTGTCACTTTGTCACTGAGTCAGAACCAAGTCATAGTTGATCCTTTGAATTTCCAAAGGTGTAAACCACAGGGGCTGAGATGGTCTGTCTTTCTCCCGAGGAGCCAGTGGTGGATTCAAACCATCAGAAAGGCATGACCTTTGGGAACTACACTACCAGAGCTCCCTTCTGTTCATCTAGGGCATCTCGGTCATTTACATCTTCAGACTAATGAAAACAGTGCTATAGGCCAGCCTCTCACTCTGCTCTCGCTCTGCGGCCTGGCCTGGCCCAGCCCGGCACCAACATGAACAGCTCGAACAAGGAGAAGCAGCTGCAGCTCATCCCCAGCCTCAAGGAGCAAGCCCTAGGCGAGTACAAAGACCTCAGAGCAGAGAACCACAAAACAAAGGAGAACTGTGACAAAATTAGGCAAGAACGAGATGAAGCCCTTAAAAAACTGGAGGAGTTTCAGAAAATCTCTCACATGGTTTTGGAGAAGTTAATTTTATGCAGAACCATCTTGAAATTGAGAAGACTTGCCGGGAAAGTGCTGAAGCTCTAGCAACAAAACTAAATAAAGAAAATAAAATATTGAAAAGAATCTGCATGCTCTACATGGCCAAGCTGGGACCAGATGTGATAACAGAAGAGATAAATATCGACGATGACGATTCAGGTCCAGACACATAGGGTGCTGGCGACACTTGTGCTTCAATACAGTCTCAGAAACAAATCAAAGAACTTCAAGATTAAATTGTATCTATTCAGGAAGAAAAGAAGACTTTGAACTGGAAAATCTCAAGAGCAAATTGGTAAAAGTGATTGAAGAAGTAAATAAAGCCAAACAAGAAAAAGCTGTTTTGGACTCAGAAGTTCTTGAACAGAGAAAAGTCTTAGAAAAGTGCCCTCGAGTTTCCATGCTGGCAGTGAAAGAGTACGAGGAGATGCAGGGAGACCTGGAGCTGGAGAAAGACCTTCGGAAGAAAGCAGAGTCCTTTGATCAGGAGATGCTCATTGAACAGAAAAAATTAAAAGACAGAGCCAGCTTCTGTTCTGCCCCTGACCAGCAAGTTGTGAAGGCTCTTGAGGAAAATGCCAGACTCACCCAGCTCCTTGAAGAAGAGAGAATGAAACATCAACAAAAGGTCAAAGAACTAGAAGAACAACTGGAAAATTAAAGTCTCCACAAGGAGATCCACAACTTCAAACAGCAACTGGAACTTCTAGAAGAAGAGAAAAAGGAACAGGAGCTAAAGGACCAAATTCTGAGGAGAAATCCAGAAATCTAAAACACTCCAGTGGATGAACTCCAGAAGCAGATAAACCAGTCTGAGAACTCCATCCCTCCCCTACCTCCTCCAACACCAACTCTACCCTGCCAACCTCTCAATCCCATCTGGTCTCTCATGTCCATGATCAGGATACAGTCCCATCCCAACGGAAGTGGTACTAAGAAAGAAAAGGCAACCCAACCAGAAACAGCTGAAGAAGTCACTGATCTGAAGAGGCAAGCGGTTGAAGAGATGGTGGAATTAAAAAGGGCATTCACCTATGAATCAGACAGCCAGACCCAAGAAGAAGCCAGTATCCTCCAAAGGCTCTGAAAGTGCAGTGAATGAACTAAAAGGGATACTGGGGACACTTAACAAATCCACTAGTTTCAAGAAGCTTAAAATCCCTTGGCACTGAGAACAGTGAAACTGAGTTAGAAAGGATTTTACATCGCAGGAAAGTGACAGCAGAAACAGATAGCTGTAGAGCTGAGTTTGGGGAAGAATTAACTCGTGAGAGAGGCCACATGTTTCAAGTATGCTGTCAGAAAGCCACGCTCTGTCAATGGAAATGAGTTCCCACAATCCCAATGGAACCAAGGACCCTGGTCCAACTGGGATATTAGCCTGCTCAGAGTCCAAATTCATGCCAATGTTGGATTCTGTATCCAGTGAAACAAAATAATCCTTGAATAAGAAAACTCGGGGTGGGGGGTGGAGGAGAAAACTCTGGAGGCAGAATTCAATAGCCGGTTCTCCTCAACACCTGTGCCAGGTGAAGGGCCCCGTAAATAGGAACGATGCACACATCCCAAGGTTACATTTCTGCCTTCCGGTGGTGCTGCATGCAGGGGCACAGACTTGGGTTGTGAAAACCAAGCCGGACCAGTTTTAGTTTTGGATCCCATATCCACACATGAACCACAAACCAAAGATCAGGTGGCTAAAAAGATCCAACTCACCTCAAGGAGGATGAAGGCGAAATTGAACCAGAACGCAAAAAAAGACAACGACGGCATTGAAAAAACCAGAGAGCTAGACCCCTCTAGCTGCTAAGCCCGGACCTGGGGGTGTTGGCCAGCCCAGAAAGTCAGTACATGATTTGCCTGGGTGTCTTGGCAAGGGAGGGCTGTAGATCATCTATTGTAACTCTTCAGGATACAAGTTCTTTTTGAAATGTTACTTTGTAAGTAGTTCAAGGATAAACGTAAGTAAGCTGTTTAGCAAAATATCTACTCACCAAAAAAAAAAAAAAGAAAAGAAAAGAAAGAAAGAAAATATCACTATAGTGAACTGGTGGTGTAAAGGGGTGAGGAGTTGTACTGTCAATCCAAAGACATAAAGTTTGAATCTACCAACTGCTTTGGGGAGAAAGATAGGCAATTTCCTACCATGCCATTAGCACCTTCTGAAAGTTCACCGAAAGGTCAGGTATGAATCCATTCCTACTTGATGGTAGATAACAATGTATTATCAAGAATTATTCTTTAGCTTTGTAAGAACACCAGAAAGTCATAACACGACCATGTCTCTGCATGGTTGCTAGAAAGCTCTCCCTCAGCAAGAGACTTCCCTCACCCTTGTGTTGCTATAAGAGATTGACAATTGGTTGGAGTACTTTGTCTATTTCCCAAACTCTAAATCAAGGTTTATATGAGTTTTGAAATCAGTTTTCAACCCTTTAGGAGGATTCCTGAGCCTGCATAAGATCCAGCCATATGTCTGTTTCTGTGTCATTAATCATTAAACGAACATTTGAGCAACTATCATGCACCTGAAAGCATACCACAGACTATCTCACAGCAGACTTGTATTTTAGTATCCTTTGGTAAATTTCACTATGGAATCAAAATAAGAGAGTTGGAGAAGGATAGAAAGACCCTCAACAAGATGAATTGACACAGTGACTGCATTGATGGGCTTAAGCATAGAATTGTAAGAATGGCACAGGGCCAGGCAAGATTTTGACTTGTACATAGGGTCATTATTTGTCAGATTTGATTCGATAATACCTGACAACAACAGAATTTACAGTGCAGAGCTTCATATTGCTTCAAAGGGTCTTCCAGCTGGCAATCATGCAACTAAAATATTTTATCCAACTCTGTCCAGTGTCGCAGGGATGTAGAGCCGTCTCTTTCTCCTCGGTGTTACTCCCTTATCCGTCTTCCTTTTTCTTAGGGTTTATAGAAAATAAATGGCTTTTCCACAGAAGCTATGCCAAGAATATCTTCACAAGCACAAATTACCATGAAAACTTAAAAGAATTTGTTTAAAGGGGAGTTAATTAATTTTTATTTTAGAGTTGTTGTTCAAATGCCTTTGAAATCACTGCCTTCCTTTCCTTTAGGGCCAAGTTGATTTCCTTTAGTCCTTTTAAAATGACAAAAATGAAAAGGGAAAGAATGCATTGAGTCTATTCAAACAGATAGTGACCCTGTAGGACAGAGCAGAACTGTCCCATGAAGTTTCCAGGCTGTGCATCTTTACGGAAACAAACGCACGAGTAGATGGTGCCCTGTGGTTAGTGGCTAGCAGTGTGTCATCAGGGATCCTTGGGCCCTTTCACTTAGTCCATTTAGCTTATAATAATTAGCTTGAATTTGAAAATTTTATCTGTGTAAGTATTCTAGAACTTGGCCATTCTGCTTGCTCAGTTAGGTAGATAATGGCATCAGTCAGTAAGCCTGAATGTTCATCACTAGGAGAATAGAATAGTTCATCTCTTCACATTTATTCAACCAAAAACAGCTGCCATTTAACCCCTAAAATGACCATGATGTTTATCACCTTCTTTTGGAATGGAGATGAATATGGATCTTTTCCAGTCAGTCAGATAGCTGTTTTCAAAATTCTTAGTATAGACTAGCACACCTATTAATGCCTTACCCATATAACTCAAAACTTGATTTTTTTTTCCCTTTAGCCATTTCCATTTGATAAATTACAACCATGTTCTTCCTTTTTGGTTTCCTAACTCCAAGTCTTTACACATTTCACTGTAATTCTAATCAAAACATGGGAGAAATGGAGGACAAAATTTTGAATTCTCATCTCAAAAACAATAGGTGTATTTTGTTATTCTTAGGTACTTCTAAGACTCATAGCAAGCTTGTGCATTGCATGATTAAGCGCTGCCTGGTCTTGGTGTGAGTGTTGTCCTCATAATTGTTGCTTAGCTTGAACCTGATGAACCCAATCAACTCTTTATTTGCTATCCCTCTCTTTTACCAAATGTGAAATTCTTAGAAATTGGCTTTCCCCCACCCCATGAACCAAGTAATTCTTATTAAAACTAAAATAAGAGCTAAATTATGTCATGAAAATAAGATGACCATCAGAAATTAGTGTATTGCCTAGCTCCCCTTTAAAATCTCTTCACTGAGCTGTCATAATATAGGAAAGCCATCAATACCCTTCATAAACTGGATAATACAATTTTAAGAAAGTATATTTAGGTACTCAGTAAAGGTTTCCCTCTCCTATGGAACATTTGCTAATGATTTACATGCATAATTTAACTAATATTACTTCCCCTCTTAATCTGGCGATTATCAAGCTCAGAAATTGAAAGATTTTCCAACTTTAGTAATTGTGCAGGTGCTAAGATATTATTTATCTCCAATTATTATTTCAATTTTTTTCTTGTCCTAATACAGTTTTGCTTCTTTTCTTCTCAGAGCAAATATTATTGCAAATTGCTTCAACTCTTTTATGAAATAAGTTAATTTAAAACAAGTAAGCGCATACAGAAATATGTACAAATTTTTACTTATAAAAATTTCTATTATATCATGCAGATGGCACAAATTTGCTTACTGAAAGCAAGAAGGACAAAGCGTTTGCTGCAGAGGATAAGGATGACTGATTTCAATATGGATTCCATCTCAACATCACAAAAACAAAAATCTTCACCCCTAAGCCAGTGGACAATATCATGAGAGTTGGAGAGCAGATTGGAATTGTCTCTGGTTTCATCTTGTTTGAATCTACAACCAACACACTTGGCATCACAGGTCAGGAGATCAGGAGATATATCACTTTAGGAAAGTGTCCTGTCAGCGACCTCTCCAAAGTGCTGAAGAGCAATGATGTTGGTCTAAAGATTAAGGTGCACCTTATTCAAGTTATAGTCTTTCCAATCACCTGTGATTCATCTGAGAGGTGGATAATGAATGAAGATGGCAAAAGAAGACAGCTATTTCCTGACTTTTTTCTAAGATGCTCAAAATCACTAGCTATTAGAGAGAAGCAAGTCAAAACAATTCAGTATCATCTCACTCCAACAACAATAGCAAAATTCAACAATTTAGCAAACAATACATGCTGATGAGGATGCAAAGAGATGAGAACTTTCGTATAATGCCAGTGGGAATGTAAATAGCGCCACCATTATGGAAGTCAGTCTGGCGCTTTCTCAAAAAGTTGAAAACAGAAATATCATTTGACCCAGCAATTTCATTACTGGAAATTTACCCTAAAGAAACCATAGTCACCACCCAAGCAGATATATGCACACCCATGCTTATTGTGGCTTTGTTCACAATAGCAAAGAATTGGAAACAATTCAAGTGCCCATCAACAAATGAATGGCTGGAGAAGCTGTGGTATATTCATACTACGCTACATTGAAAAACAAGAAACTCATGAAATATTATTCAAAATGGATGACTCTGGAGGACATTGTGCTGACTGAAATATCTCCATCACAAAAGGGCAATTAGTGCATGGTGCCACTGTTGTAAAACAGGACTGACATAGGGGTTGGGAGGGAGACTGAGAAAGATGGGATAAATTATGTATACTGCATTGAAACAGATGAGAGAGATAGAGAGAGAACTGTTTAAAAGGGATATATGATTAGGTATTAATTTCAGGACATGAGTCCAGAACAAAGGCTGCATAGTGGAGTGGACTTGGAGGGAGAGATTGTATAACAAAGAAAAAATTTTTCTTTTTACTTTTCAGGGAGAAGAACGAACTGGAGGGGAGGGCTGGACAGGGAGAAAAGTGCAACAATGAATGAATGGAAATCCAAAATCTCTGTAAATTTTCATTAAAATTAAAAATAATAAAAAGAAGGAAAAAAATGAAGGGTGAACTTAAATTTACAAATGTAAATTTTGTAATTCTCCATTATAAATGATTAAGAGGAGAAAACAAATTATTGTCAACAATTAATGTAGGAAAACATCTTAAAACTCAGTATCATTTAAGCATATTTTTAAGTAACAAATCAGGAAAGAGAGACACTGCCTTAATCTGATAAATGGTATCTTCAAACAAAACCCTACAGCAAACAGAATACTTAATGATGAAAAGTCAGAAGTATTTCCTTTCAAGTTAGAAACAAGCCAAGGCTGCCAACCACTACTTCTGTTCAATATTGAATTAGAGAGCTAGCCAACTTAATAAAAAAATAAAATGGATAATACTAGGATGGAAAAATAACTTGTATTATTCATGTTATTGCATATTGTCATGTCAATTACGACTCACAGTGACTCTCTGTGACAGGATAGAACCACCCCATTGGGTTCCCCAGGCCAAGTCTTTTCTCCTCCAGAGAGCCTGGTGGGTTCAGATCTCTCACTGTCTTTTCCAGTAGTTGCAGAGCACTTAACCATTGAGCGACCAGGAATTCTTTTTATTACTCACAGACAGTGGCATTGTGTAAGTAGAAAATTCAAAATGTTCTGTAGAAAAACAATTAGAACAAATAGTCTGTATGGTTACTGGCTATAAAATAAGTACTAAAAATTGTGCAATGAATATGTTTTTCAAAAAGTCAACTGGGGGTGGGGAAGGGAGGAAGGGAGAGAAGTGTGCAACAATGAATGAATGAATGAAAATCTAACTTTTCTGTAAACATTTGTTAAAATCACAATTAAAATATTTTTTTAAATTTATTTACGCATATACTTTTTGTGGCCCTGGAGGACATTATGCTGAGTGAAATATCTCCGCAAAAAAGGACAAATACTGCACAGTGCAACTGTTATAAAACAGGACTGACATCAGGGTTGGGGGGACACTGAGAAAGATGGGATAATTTATGTATGCTGCATTGAAACAGATGATGAAGAGAACTGCTTAAGAGAAGTACATGATTAGTTATTATTGTCATGACAGGAGTCCAGAACAAAGACTGCATAGTAGAGTGGACTTGGGGGGGAGGGATTGTATAACAATTAAAGGATTTTTCTTTTACTTTTAAAAGAGAAGAGCGAACTGGCCAGGGGGAGGGGGCAGGGTTGGACCAGGAGACAAGTGAAACAATGAATGAATGGAAACCCAAAGTCTCTGTAAACTTTCATTAAAATTCATTTTAAAAACTATTATTAAAAAAACTGTGTTCCAATACATCAGAAAACAATTATGTTTAAAGGAAATGTATTCTTGCACGCGCACACACACATACACACACACAAAGACCCCCAAAACAACAAACAAAACAGGAACACAGTGAGATTCAGAGTGTGGTTAAGGAATATATGAAGAACCTTGTAGTTCATGGATAAAAGTCAAACTTTTCTCCTGAAAGCAACCTCTCAGGCTTTAAAGTCTGTTAGAGAGAGGACAATAGCCAGACTTGTGGTTTATCTGTCAGCTTGGCAAGTGCCAGTGAGGTGGCGTGCTCCTGAACTATGAATATTCATATACTCATACGCATCGCCTTCAATCAGAAGCAACTCACAGTGCAACGTGTTTTCAGAAGCTGTAAATTGTATGCGACAAGTTGCCCATCTTTCTCCCTCAGAGCAGCTGATGCATTTGAACTACCAGAGAGGTGGTGCCTTTGAGTCAGCAGTGCAAGTCTATGAGCTACTACTAGTACAATAACCACTATAACCAACAAGATGAAATCACTAGTAATAGCAGTCAAATTCTTTTAGACTCAAAATGGAATTTGTACAAACATAGGACTACTTGCCTAATAACAGTTTATGTACTAAAGACATGAAGAATCAATCCAGTACACAGCAAGTTTATAGGAACCATGTGAGTAGCAGCAATTAGAAAAGCTATTAAATCAAAACAAAAATTCATTGTGCTTGAGTCCTCTCTGACTCATAGCAACCTTATAAGACAGAGAAGAACTACCCGATAGAGTTTTCAAGGCTATAATCATTATGTGAGGAGACTGTAACATCTTTCTCTTCCTGAGCACCTAGCTGGTGAATTTGAACTGCTGATCTTTCAGTTGGCAAAGAAGTGCGTATTATCTTAGCAACCACAAGGGTAAGATAGGGGGTGAGAATCTCCTGGCCTTCCTAATACCCTCAGAAGTCATTATGTTCTCTTTTGGACACTGTCATCACATTTTAAAAGGTGGCATTAGACATCAGCATCAGGAAAGTTGCTGGTGGAGACAGTCATAAATTTGTGTATGTCCCTGTCGCTGAGAAGTGTCCCTTTCCTTGAAGCTGAACAGACTCTGTGACTGCTTTGACCAATATAATATGACGGAAATAATTCTGTGGCAGTAATAATCCCTGAGGTTCTAAAGCATCATATAAAGAGTCCACCTACTCTAAGGCCAATATACTATAGGGATGTGCAAGTCAGTCTCGTGGAGAAGCCTTGTGGAGAGAAATGTCAAGTCAGTCTCTAGCAATTTAGCTCTTACTCATCTAAAGTAGCCAAGGCCATGAGTCAGACCTGTAAGTAAAGGCCCTTTTCCATGTCCATACAAAGGCAAGCCAGCCTTAGCTCACAGTCCGATAAAAAATTATATAAGACATCATACAAGAACCACCCAACTGAGTTCAGTCAACCTAAAGATTTATAGAATATATAAATACAGCTATTATATTACATGCCATTTTATTTTGTGTGTTGTTGTTTTGTACTGTTGAGTCAGAATCGACACATAGCTGGCCCTTCTGTGAGTTTTCAGGTGGAGTAAATCACATGAGAGGAGAATGTCTATCAGCTGATGGATTTGAACTAAGTACCTTTGGGTTGGCAGCATAACTCCTTACCACTTAAACAACCACATCTTCATGGTTAACTTAACAGGTTAAGTGTTGGGCTGCTAAGCAGAAGTTCAATAGTTAATTTTACTAGTTTCTCTTCAGGAAAAAGTTGAGCAGTCTACTTCCGTAAAGATTTACACCCTCAGAAACCCATAGAATTGGAATCGACTCAATCGCAGTGTCATTTTTTAATCATATAATAGCAAATGATTTTAAGTCACTAAACTTTGTTGTGCAATAAAAATGAATAATATTTAAAGCACTGGTATGTGGGAACAAGACAGTTTTATTACCCAAAGGGTATGCCTAAGTCCAACACCATATAAGAAATAGGCAAATATCCAATTAGTAAAAAAAGAGAAGCCTAGGAAGGTCTTGGGACTTAATGGCCAGGAATTGTGCTGCCAACCCAAAGGCATGCAGTATGAATCTACAAAACGTTCCTTGGGAGAAAGATAAGTAATCTCTCATGCAATTCACTCCTTCTGAAACCCTTGTGGAGGGTCAGCTGTGGGTCAGTTCTAACATGATGGTACACAACAACAGAAGAAGACTAGAGAACTCTGGTGGTGCGGTCTTTAGCAAGGTGCACTGCTAATCCAAAACTGAGCATCTCTAGTGGTTCCAACAGCTCTGGGTGAAAGATGGTCAAGCTCCTTCCTTTATGATTTACAGTCTCTGAAATCAATGAAGAGTCCAAACGTGCTGGCAGTGAGTATATAGAATATAAGAAAACTATCCCAACGATCAGTGTGACACAAAAGTGAAGAAAGCATCCTCAGGAAGTCAGGAAAAACTACCTCTGGGTCTGTTCAAATAGCGCTGTAAGGTGGCCTGTCAGGCTGGGTGTTAAAAATGGCATACGATAAACGATCAGAAGCTGTGACCAGGTTAATGTGGTCCTAACCTTTGTTTTGTAAAGGTGACAGTTACACTTATAGACAGCTGCCTTAACTAAAAACAGCTTAAGGATTCTCGATTTCTACTGTGATAAAATACTAATCCAATAAACTGTAATCAAACTCTACAGCTTTGACTCCAAATTATACTATGCTTAAGTAAGACATGTTGTTGAACTGACTCACAGCTCACCTTCCAGTGGGTTTTCAGAAGTTGTAAATCACATAGGAGGAGATAGTGCATCTTCTTCCCACAGAGCAACTGGTGGAGCAACTCCTTCCTGCTGGGCCACAGAGCTATGTATAAATTCCATTGTTGTTGTTGTTGTTTGTTGTTAGGTTCCATCAAGTCGAGTACAACTCATAGCGACCCGATGGACAACAGATCTGAACCCTGTTCTATCCAGTGCCATCCTCACACTTTCTGACAAGAAGCACACAAGAGCACATTGCAGCAGCACCGTGTCAATCCACCTGGTTGAGAGTCTTCCTCTCCTTCTCCAACCCTCCACCCTTCCCAGCACCATGTCCCTCTCTAAGGAAAAGCCCCTCCTTGCAACATGCCTATATTATGTGGGGCAAAGCCTCATCATTCTTGCCTTCAAAGAGAACTCTGACTGCACCCACTCCAAGACGTATTTGTTCATTCTTTTGGCTGTCCATGGGATGGTCCATGCTCTTATCCAACTCCAGAGCTCAAGGGCATCAATTCTTATGCTGTCATCTTTATTCATTGTTCAGCTCTCATATCCATGGCCAGTGATCAAAAAGACCATGGCCTGAATCCTATGCACCTTAGTCTTCAAACCGATTACCTTTAATAATCGGGAGACATTCTTAACCACATATTTTCCCAGTGCAATGTGTCTCCTTACTTTCTGACTGGAGGTACTAAGGGTGCTAATTGTGGATCCAAGGAAGATGAAGTTCTGGACAGTTTCAATCTCTTCTCTATCCATAATGATGTTATAGATGTATTTTATATATGTATCCTATGTTTGAATTATACATGTTTCTACTTCACATATGTTTTTGGAAGTAAATTATATGCATATTAGTAAGAACCTCTTCCAGTATTTAAAAAAAATAAAACGGAGAAAAATTCAGACTGCAGGAACAGCCAGCCCTGTCACCTTTTCCTGTACTTGATAATTCACTGTAGTCCAAAGTTATGCTCTTTTCTTTATACATATTCAGTTATTTATGCCACATAAAGCTCTATAGAATAAGTTGTCATCCCTGTTTCACAGAATTTTTTAAAAAATGAACAAATATGCAAAAATTAAGCACACAATGGACAATAGGGTCACTAAATCCCCACTCTTTACCCAATTTACTGGCTTCCAGGAAAAACTAAAGGAGCCTTCTAAATGAAAACAATCTCTCTGTTTCTGTTGAGAAGTGCCCCAGGAGCTTCAACCACACCCACGCCTTTCTTTCCAGGCTGAATTCTTGCTGAATGAGCAAAGTTTAGTGTTAGAACAAGAAAAAAAAAAAAAGGAATTAAGTGGTCTTTTCAATTATTTGTTGTGTATCTAAATATTGGGCAATGACTCAAGACAAAAGAATCATGTCTTTGAGTTGTAGTGTTGGAGAAAAGTACTGAATAGCTGACAAACTGCAAAAAGAGCTAACAACTATGTCTTGGAGAGCAATCAGCCAGGGTCCTCCTTGGAGGCAAAGATGATGAAGCTTTGTATCACATATTTGGGGCATGTTGGCAGAGACCAGTCCTTGGGGGACATTATGCTTGGAACAGTGGAGGATCAGTGAAGGTCCTCATCAAGATGGATTTACACTGTGACTGTAACAATAGGCTCAAGTATATCAGAAATGGTGAGGATGGCACAGGAGAGGGCAAGGTTCAGATCCATCGTTCATGGGGTGACTAGAAGACATTGTCAACTTGATGATACCTAACAATAACAAATTTGCCCACTATGATGCCTTTTCCAAGGACTGATACATTTGCGGAACATACTCAAAGCATGTGAGATGAAGACAAATCTGCTTTGTGTCATCAAGAAGATTACAACTCACGGCAACTCTATGAATAACAGACCAAAGCCTTGCCTTACCCTGTCCCATCATTACATTCCGTACCTTTCACTGATGCACACCTAACCTGATTTTAAGTCATGCAATATTCCCTGGTTCTGTGCAAACAACTGCTTCTTTGTACATAGGTTTCACACATGCACAATTAAGTATTCCAGCATTCTAGTCTTTGTCAATATTATCCATAATTTATTATGATCCACACAGATGCTGTTGCATATTCAACACAACATAAGTAAACATCTTTCTTGTATTCCCTGCCTCCAGGGGAAAGTAGAGGATCAGCAAAAAGGAAGATCCTGATCAAGATGGATTGACACAGCAACTCAATGAGCTTGAGCTTGGCAATGACCCTGGAGATGGCCCACGACCGGGCAAGTTTGGCTCTGTTGCTCACAGGGTCTCTATGACTCATAATCAACTCAAAGGCACGTAACAACAATATGCAGACCCAAAAAACCAAACTCATTTTCCTCAGTTCCAACTCAATGATTCTGTAGGGCAGAGTAGAACTGTCCCCTAAAGTTTCTAAGCCTGTAATCTTTACAGAAGCAGCTGATGAACCTTCTCTTACCAAGTAGCTGGTAAGTTAGAATTGTTGGCATTTTGGAAGGCAGCTGAGCCTAATGGGCACAGCTTTACTAACTAGCTTTACTAATGGGCTGGGAAAGTCCTGCTTTGAAGTAGTGGTACTTTATTTGAGGGCTCCTAGAGAGAAGCAAGATGATTGACACAGGACCTATAACAATGAGTTCCGGTATATCAGAGATTATGAGGATGGCACAGGATAAGTCAGAGTGCAGATCGGTTCTTGGGATCACTGTGAATCATACTCAACTCCACAGCACCTAACAAGACAGAATTTGGAGTCCTTTGGTGGTGCAAACAGCTAACATTTTGCTGCTGGAGTTTGGTGGTCCAAGGCCATCCAGAAGCACCTCTGAAGAAAGGTAGTGGATTTCTGAAAAATCAGTCATTGAAAATCCTGTGAAGAACAGTTTGACTCTGACACACATGGGTCCCCGGGAGTCAAAGTCAGTTTGGTAGTAATGGATTTGACTGTTTTGATAGCATTTACAATCACCCCCTGCAATCTTCTGGCTTAGATGACTTCTCAAATCACACAAAAGTCATATTCCATTGACCCACTATACTCAAAACTGTAACACTAATTCCATTGCTCCAAGGAGATAGAGATTTATTAAACAGAGTCAACCATTGTTTCCATTTGTAAAGGAGGAAGCCCTTGAAAAAAACTTGCCAAAAAATAAATTGCACATACACACACAAAAACCACCCCACTTAGAAATCAGATATAGAGATAGACGTTAGATAGATAGATAGATAGATAGATAGATAGATAGATAGATAGATAGATAGATAGACAGACATAGATAGGTACTGTTGCTACATTCACCAGTTCATTCACTTGGAGATCCAACTTATGTTTATCATTAAAATATTATGTACTAAAGGAGAAATCCATAGAAATAACCAAATAGATGAATTCACAAATTGTCTCTGGATCTTCCTCCAGTACATGGGCAGGGGCATAAGAAGGCACAGAGGAGAGGGGTACACAGTTATTGGGGGGCTGGGATGTTTCCTTTTGTCTTTTGGACAATATGATCCTTCAAGGTGATCTAGAGTTTTTCAAGTCCTTGGATGTGTTTATAACCAACCCCAGTTTAGACAAGCATCGCTAACCACAGAAGTTGGGGTAAAAGCCAGGTGCATCCCACACATCTCTGTGGTCCTCCTGCCTTCTGGCAAAGTCTGGGACCAGATTGGAGAATCTGTGCCCAGTTTAGGGGCCAAGTTTGGTGTGATCTGGGGATGATTTATACAGCTTTGGTTGCAGTCCACATGATATTTTCTACTTTGGCCAAGTTTAGCTTTAGAGTTTCTAAACACATTTTGAAATAGAATATATAAGGTTCAGACAGATGGGTTTCCCAATAGGGATCAGAGAGGTGTCCTCCAAATTCGGACCCAGAAAGAACCGACTTTGTCTCTCTACTCAAAAGTCTGAAAGGCACGCAACACAGGTGGTGTTGGGAGAAGGAATTGGATATGCAAGTGCTTTCCAGGATTTGCCAAAAATAAAAATAAATTGCTTTTAATTTCTGAAAGGAAAAAGGCTGGATTGATTTTGCAGGCACTCCTCTAAACAGCAATTTACATGCTGCAACTGGAAAGCTGAAGGCAAAATATCCCTTCCGGTGATTTGAAATCTGTTGATTAATTTCAAGTTGATGACCTTGGTCCCCTACAACAATAGAACTTTAATTCATCTCACTCAGGCTGCCTGTAACTAGTTTTCAACAATCGCTAAACAACCAGCAAGTAGTGGCTATTCAGTGGATAGAATCCCTATTAATAAATACAAATTAAATGCAGCATATCAAAAAGCCTGATCCCAATACCAAACTAAATTTGGATCTCCTCCAAATTTAAGTGCAAAATATGTTCCCGTGAGAACTTCAGCTACTTTTAATGCAGAAATGAAATGCAAGCCACAATTTTTATCAACATACGTAATTTTAAATGTTCTTATAGCCACCTTTAAAAAGCAATAATGAGAAATAAAACAATCTATTTTATCTACTAAACCTAAAACATTATCATACCAACACGCAATCAGTGTAAAATAATTGATAGTGTATTTCTTTTGCATTCTCTTTTCCTGCTAAGTCTTTGAAATTTGGTATGTATTTTACACTTGGGATACACTCAGTTTGGACTTTCCATATTTCATATGTTCAATGAATATATGTGGATAGTAGCTACCATAGCAACAGTACAACTTTAAAGTAATAAAACATTAACTATATTTCAGTAAGCAAATGTTAGAGTTAGCCTAAGAAGAAACTACAAGAATACAAAGAATAGTTGCCAGGTCATGTGGTTCCTGGGTGGTACAAATGGTTTGAATTCTACTTTTATGGCCCAGAAAGTAAAGAGTTGTACTGCCAATACAAAGGCAGGTGATTCAAATATATACAGCAGCTGCTCTACAGGAGAAAGATGGGCAGTCTCCTACCAAGCAATTCACAGCCTTTGAAAATCCAGTGTAAGGTCAGCTCTGGGTCGGTTCTGACTCAATAGTTTGAGAGCTGAGTTTGAGAGCTATCTGGAAGGTTGGCAGTTCAAACACATCTAATGGTACTACTGAAGCTCAAAATCAAGAAAACAAAGATTCTCATCACAGGGCCAACAGGCAGCATTATGATAGAGAAGAGATTGAAGTTGTTAACAATTTCCGTTTGCTCAGCTTCACAATCAACACTCTTAGCATCAGCAGTCAGGAAATCAAAAGACTAATTACATTAGGTAAATCTGCTGGTGCAGATCTCTCCAAAGTGTTGAAAACCAACGATGTCAATGTAGAGACTAAGGTACACTTGATCCAAGCCATGGTCTTCACAATTACTTGCTACAAATCAGAACTGGGCAGTGACTAAGGATAATAGAAGAAGAATTAATACCTTTGAGTTGTGATGCTAAAGAAGGGTATTGAGCATACAATGGACTGCTAAGAGGACAAACAGTTCTGTCTTAGCAAAGGTGAAATCAAGCTGCTCATAGGAGACAGGGATTTTGAAGCCCCATCTGACATACTTTGGGTATGTTGCCAAGAGGGACTAGTCCTTGCAGAAGAACATGATGCTTGGAAGGGTGGAGGGACAACACAAGAGAGGAAGACCCTGTATAAGATAGACTGACACAGTAACTGAGGTTATAGGGGCAGATGTGTTCAAGGCAGTAAGACTGATTTACGATAGGGCAGAGTTCAGAGCTTTTGTACATAGGGTCACTATGAGTAGCAGGCAACTCAATGGCATGTAACAACAAAAGAGGCCTAGAGATCTGCTTCCATAAAGATTACAGGCAAGAAATGCTATGGTTCTCAGTTCTGCTCTGCAGCGCACGGTCACCTTGAGTCATAGTCTATCACATTACTTTAGTTCGGTTTTCTATCTCACAGAGAAGGAACATGTGGGAGATAATGTAGCAGCAGGCTAACTCTGGAAAGATCCTGCCCCAAACACACCACTATGTGTCTCAGTTTCCCCATATAAAACTTGGACAAGAGTACTAACTATCTGACGGGGTTGTAACTGGGTTTTGAGTTAATTTAGTGTCCACCATGTCATAAAAATCCATCCATTTTAGCAAGGAGAGGCCAGTAGGAAGTAACGTGAAAACTGTTCCTTCTTTCTTCGTCATCATTAATCCTGCACCTGCAGTAGGGTTAGAAGATAGAAGGTAGTCAGTGAGTTTGGTTTTTTTGTCTTGGGGCTTTTTTTTTTTTTTTTGGTTGGGGTTTTTTTGGTAAGAGAATGTATTAGTTGACTACTACCGCTGAAGCAAATTATCACAAACTCAGTAGATTAAAACTATAAACTACTCCAATGTATTCCCTTTTAGTTCTGTAGCACAGCAATGTCCCTACTGTCTTCAGAAATGTCCTCACTGGACTAAGACTAAGGTAAGGGTGAGGCTGTGTTCGTACTGAAGAATATAGGACAGAATCTGCTTCCTCGGCTGGCTAATGTCTCATTGTTGTTTCTAAGTGCCACTGAGTCGGCTGACTCATAACAACTCTACACAACAGACTGGCACTCCACCCTCTGCTGCCCCATCCTCCCAGTCTCCACCATACTGAAGCCCAGGGCTGCAGTCAGTGTGTCAATCCATCTGCTGAGTGTCTTCATCATTTCCTGCTACACTGAACTCTTCCCACCAGGACTGGCCTCTTCTGATCACATACCCAAAGTTTGTGAGACAAATTTTTACCATCTTACCTCTACGGAGCGCCCTGGTTGTACTTCTTCCAAGACAGACTTGTTTGTGTTTTTTTGGGCAGTTCATGAGATATTCTATACTCTTTGCCAACACCACAATTCAAGGCATCAGTTGGTTAGTTTTCCTTATTCACTGTCCATCTTTTACATGCATATGAAGCAATTGATGATTTGGGCCAAGAACGCCTTCCTCTTTAAAGACTAGAGGTTTCCCAGAGGTCACTCGATGTCTTGACTCATCCCTTCCAGCTTCAAACCCAACAGTTTTCCTGGTCACATTTCCTTTTCTGGTTCTGACTCTCTTACCTCCTCTTTCTCTTTTACGGATGCTTGTGATGATATTCAGCCTGTGTGGATAATCCAGGATAATTGCCTCCTTTTGTCATGTAAGATAATGCAATCATGGATTAGAATGTGGACATCTTTGGGGTCATTCTTTTGCCCACCACAGATGGTAAATGTGATATACTATCCAGATACTCACCTTTTTACTGAAACTGCTAAAACCTATCATCTATCTACTTCTCTGCTACCATCCCCTTCAAGATGGTCCCAACTGAAGAGAGATGCCTTCCTAGAGTTGGTCTCCTTCCCAGAGCAGTTTGAAACTGGTAGAACAATGACTGACCAGTCCATCTTCTCTTTATTCCTCAGGGCAGGCAGCTCTGAAAAGCCATGTCTACTCCAGAGCTCCTCAGGGACAGCCCTGGACATGTATGCTGGACCATCTTCTCTCTCCATTGCATCCTGCTTCTTCCCTCCCCTTTCATAGTTGTTGATCCAAAGAGCATTTCCTAATAGTGTCCTTGCTAATACACAGTCTAGGGAACCCAGCCTGTGATGGTGAGAAGCAACAGATGTTTTAAAGAAGGGTCTAGAGATTCAATAAGTTACATTTGCCAGTGATTTCTGACCATTTCAACTAATCTGGCTAATACAAGTGTTGCTTGTTTAGCGGCTTGGTGGTTAATGGAGGAATTCTTGCCATTCGTGCAGCAGATGGAGTTTGACTCCACGTCAATGTCCCTCCTGTGTGGCCACTACCACTTGGTCACTGGAGGCTTGGATGGTGCTCTGATAGTGAACAGGTTCCAGCAGAGCTTTCAAACTAAAACGCACTGGCAGGAATAGCCTGGCCAACTACTTCCAAAACATCACCCAAGCAAAAATCCTATGGTTGACAAAGGTGGGATCCTTGAATGGGTGGGGGCGGATGGCACAGGACCAGTAAGTATTTTGTCCTCTCTTACATGAAGTGTTCCTAAGTCTGAAGCTGACAGCTAACAATAATGTACCATGAAGATGGGGTTTTTTCCTCTCTGAGACTTTCCACCTGCAGCTCACTTTCTACGGAATACACAAGCAAGCAGCGACAGGAGAAACAGGAGCCCCTGGGAACAGCAAAAATCTTTCCAGCAGTCTTTTCTTCTTTAGGTTATCCAAGACACACACTGCAACCAGACACAGGCCGGAGAGCCCAAACCACCCAGTTCCCTCGCATCTCGGACTTTCAAATTCTTAAATTTGCCCTTTACTTAAAAAAGTCAATGATTTCACCAAGAAAGTTTGATTAGTTTCTTTTACTTTCTGTAATGAAGTGCCATCCTTTTTACACTTGAAAGGATCTTTGTAATAATGCAACATTGATCTTTTGAATACAGATGAGCTAACCTAGATAATAGGATTTAGAATGTGAAAGACTGCACTGGTGATGATATTTAAGGCTCCAGTGCCATCAAGAGGAATTACAGCATAACACAAGTCTTTCCTGAGACATTGTCTGAAACCACATAAATAAATGAAAGGATCATGCTTTCTCTTGCTCATGGGGGGTGGGAGGGTGCCTTCATTTTATTCAGCTTCTTGAAAAAAAGTCAATAAACTGTGTCCCCAATGTCAATCACCTAAAATAAAAGGGGGGGGGAAGGCACATTTATCTCTGAGGTCAGCTTTCTGCTGTCTGTAGCTTTAAGCACCAAAGGTCTAGAACTGGGATTCAAATCTGATACTAGAAAGCAATTCTAATTAAAACTTTAGGGGGTAAAGGAGAAGACATTTATTCAAACAATCTTGTTTTGCACTAGGATCTGAGGGGTGAGGGGCACAAAAATGAATGAAACTCCTGTGTGCCCTTAGGGGACTGACAGGGAAGGCACCAGAGCAATGCTTTGGAAGTGGAGAGTATTCCAGCAAAAGCGCCACAGCAGGCATGATCTTGTTCATCTTCTCCACTATTTAGAAAGGGGGGTGGAGCCTGTCATCCTGTCTGTTGCATCCTCCAAGAGAGGAGAGGCAGAGGCATACTCCAATGCAGACCCACCCATTGGAGGGGCCTGGGTCAGCTGGGTCAATGCCAGGACTCCTGTGTAAGGAGCAATGTTGGTTTCATGATGGAAAAAAGAATGAGAAGGGCTATCATGAAATTCCTAATCTGGTGACAAGTGCAGGGAGGTTGTCTCTATAACATGTTTGAAATGACGCTGCTTCTTTTTTTTTTTTTTTATTTAGTTCCAACTTATTTGGAATTGGAACCATCTCATAGCTGCCTCTCCAGTGGGTTTTGGGAGGCTGTAAATAACCCAAAAGGATATTTTCTGCCTTTCTCTGGAGAGGCATGACTTCTGGGTTTGCTATTCAGCCCCCTAAAGACAAGGCCCCCAGAGCTCTTTCCATCTTGACTAGCCATGACTCATATATAACATTAAGTGATCGTTTTTGAGACCTCAGTGATAAGATATTTAGAAGCAGATGAGCTCGGTGTGGGCTAAGATGATCTAAGATCTTATTCCATCTTAGATGATATAATGTTGATCTTGTTAGTTTCTGTATCTTTGACTCATGAGGACCCCATGAATGGTGGAACAAGGCACTGCTCAGTCTTGCACTATCCTCATGATCTTTGCTATGCTGGAGTTCACTGTTGGCCCCGGTGTGCCTGCCTCCCATCTAGGAGGCTCAGCTTTCAGTATGACACTGGACAGTATGCTGTTGTGATTGTCCTGATGGTTTTCCCTGGCTGTTTTTCAGAAGTAGAGTAGCAGACCTCTCCTCCTCATGTGCCTCAGTCTAGAAACTTTGTTGAAATCTGTCGCCATAAGCTATTTTGCTGGTATTTGAAATACCAGTGTCATAGCTTCTAGCATCACAGCAACAGGCAAGTCACACAGTCTGACAAATTGACAGTGGTGGAAAGAAAACAGTATCTGATGTTATCGGTCTGTTACTTCATGCCAGAATATATGAGAGGCACTTCACACATACGTACACACAGAATTTCATGGAATCTTCACACAGGCTGTAGGAGGGAGTTTGTTCAACCCTGTTATATAAATGAGATAACAGAGGACCAAGGTTCCATCCATAACCCACCTGGGATTTTACAGTCATTAGCTGGTGGAGCTGGAACTTGAACCCAGTTTGTCTAGACACACAGAGCCTGAACTCTTAGAAAACGAAATTATACCAAACAATTGGCAAGGGTCAGGTAGAGATGTGAACCTTGCAATACAGAGTTGAATATTTATTTAAAGTAAGAGGTTGGACAGGTCAGGCTATGGTAACCGGATAACAGGCAAGCAGCTAAAGCAGTAGCATGAAGTTCTGGAATGCTACAAGACAGGGACGTGGTTTTGAGACAGCATGGCAAGCATGAAGTTTCACATACAAAATAGAAGTTTCCAGAAGAACAGTATCAGGGCTTTTTGACTCTCTGGTGCCCTCATCAGACTGCATCTAGGAATAGAATTGATCCTAGCATATGACTTGAGACTAACACTAGTTGGGGGACCCATACCCTCAACTAAAAGACCAAAATCACACCATTCAAATTATGTGGCATAGCACGCTAATCCCAGAAAATTCTTAAAAAGAAAACAGAACTGAGACTGGAGTATAAAATGTTGTAAATGTTCTTGTTCACAGCTTTTGAGAAACTCTGCATTTGTTACTACCCTTTGGGAGTTTTACAAAGGCTCTGAGAAGACCTGCAGAATTCAGCTCTTGAGCTTGACCATAATCACAATGTCAGAATGTCTCCCAACTTTGCACATTTATTTAGCTCCTCAGAGGCATGAAAGCCAGTCATTCTCTCATCCTAGCGTTATGATTCCTTTCCTCCTAACATCTCTAACATACTTCGGGAATGTTGCTAGGAGTGGGTATTCCTTGGAGAGGGACATCATGCTTGGAAAGGTGGTGGGATAACAAAGGAGAGAAAGACCACCAACCGGGTGGATTGATGCAATAACTGCAGTGTGAGGGTGTCAGAGATAGTAAGACACCACCAGATAGGACTTTGTTGAGATCTCTGTGAGTTATACTCAACTCCTCGGCACCTAACAACAATTGGTCAACAGAAAGCATCACCCTTGCCTCACTGTCTCCACAAAAAGTGTTTCACGGAGTATCTGGGAGGTGTGGGTCAGCCCAGAGGAGCCTCAGAGGAAAGGCCTGGAGATCTGGTTCTGCAATATTTACCACTGAGGATCCTGAGTTCTTCTCTGGCTGTCATGAGATCACCATGAGCCTGGATCAATTTCAGGGCAACTAGTACCAGTAAAGGGAGCACTGATAGCCCAGTAGCAAGAAGCTGTGCTGCAATCCTGAAGATACATGGTTCTAATCCACCAGCCGCTCCACAGAAGAAGGATGGGTAACCTCCTCCTTTAAGATTAACTGCCTCTGAAAACTCACCAGAGGGTCAGCTTTGGGTCTATTCAGACTCTACAGTACAACAACAAGAAGTCCCTGTAAAGACATGCAAATTCTGGGCAACTGCTTTTGAAACAAATTCACCAAACTTGAATGCAACAGGGTTGGGTTTGAGTTTGTTTTGGTGTGGTTTTCTTTTCATCTGTTGAAGAAATGTCCTTTTTTGAAGTATTATTTATTACTATATATTATTTATTATTATTCTTTCAGACACTGGCTGTTATTATAGCTATTTCATTTACACTAACAGATACACAATTCAGTTATAAAGTGGCCCTTGGCTCAAGTGACAAAGCCAACATCATCATCATGGAGAGATTCCTAAACCATCAATGTATTGTCAAAACCCCGCGTATTACCCAGAGCCACTCCTGTCAATCTCCTTTCAAAGTGACTTGGGATGTTTTAAGGACTTTCTCCTCCTTTTCTTCCTTGTTTGTCAGGGCTGAACCCCGACATACCCGGGGTGAAGAGCCACGTGCTTCTGGGTCCCCAAAGGCTGGGGCAGCGGCCTTGAGTCTCAGCCCGGAGCCCTGGTCCCCGCGCCGGTGCCAGGTGGGACCAAGATGCCCGCGGGCGCCCCCTGTGGCCGTGACTGTGCCAGGAAGCCCGGCTGAGCCTCGGCCTTGACTTGTAAACAGAGGCTTTGGAAGAGCAAAGTTGTGAGTTTGTCTCCACCAAAGCAAACTGCCTCTGCTATTTACTTTGGGCATTTTGCCGATGTATCTGCAGACGAGGAATGGATTTTCTATCTGTGCCTCCAGCCTCCAGGAGCAGTGAGAGCCACGAGAGCCACGCAGGCACCTGGAGACTCCAGAGAAAAGGCTGTGGGACCGTCTAGACCACGGGCCTCAAGGGCCTGCTTAGTCGGGGTGGGAGGGGGTGGAGTGTAAGAAGATGGGGATCTCCTATCACGGTGGTTGTGGGGGTTAAATGAAGTTGCAGATACAAGGAACTAGGAGTGGGACAAGGAGCCCCTGTGCGGAGAGCATATAGTTGTTGTTGTGTGGTGCTGTTGTGTGCTGCGTTGTTTGGAACGGACCCATAACTGACCTTCCTGCGAGTCTTCAGAAGCAGTAAATCCCAAGGAAGGAGATTGCCTTTCTCCCACTGAAGTGCATGTAAGGCTGCTAGTTAAAAGGTTGGTGGATCTAACCCAGGAGCCTCTCTGCAGGAGACCTGAGGGCAGACTCTTGCCAGAAGTGATAATTTACAACTCAAGAGACGATGGAGGGGTCAGACGGACTCCAGCACCACAGTGGTTCAAGAGTGGGTTACTCAAGGTCAACCAGACTTCAGCACTTTGAAAGATTCTTCCTACCCACGGAGTTAATTCAAGCCTGGGGGTGGGAGAGAGAAACTTTTGCCATCCAGTCCACTATAACCCATACTGACCTTTATAGGATAGAGTAGATCTGCCTCTTAGGGAGGGTCCGTGGCTATAAATCTGTGAAAGCAGGTTACTGCCTCCATTAGCAGCTGAGCATTTTAAGCACTGCACCAGCAGGCCTTCTGATCTGCTTCCTGACAGTTACTCCAAGTGATACAAAAGACAGGTCTATACACAGGCTCATTTTTCTTCAGACAAGGTGACTCACTCTGTATATCTTTCCTTTTTTTTTCTACTTTGAGACAGACATGGGTATTAAATTTTCATTTTCCCTTTTATTGTGGGGAAAAAAACCCCCACACACACCACAGAAATCCTCATTGTAAAACTGATTACAAATAGCATTTTCCTTCCTGTCAGAGAAACAAAAGGGAAAACCTGGGTGTGTTGACTACAAAAGACCCCTCAGAAAGTGGTCACACCACCTGTCACCAGGACACAGGGAAGGTTTTCTGGGCCAGATTTTCAGGTGTCAACTAGGAAACCTGTATCATTAATGCAAAGTCTTTGGATTTAAATACGGACAATTCATTTAAAAAAAAAACGCACACAAAACAGCACACAGTCTGGGCCTAAGGAAATCATGGCAGCAGAGTATTTAGGTGTTAATCACAGAGCTGAGAGTGTGAACTCACCCCGCCGCCACTCCATCAGAGAAAGATGTGGCAACGTACTGCCATAAAGATTATAGTCTGGAAATCCTGTGGGGAAGTTCTAGTCTTCCTGTGGGTCACTATGAGTCAAAAATTGCATCTAACAACAACCAAAAAGGGTATGACAAATCAAATGCAACAAAAAATAGTATAACAAGTCAAAGCCAACCATAGGACGGGTGCTGGAATTTTCTACCTCTATGTTGCAACATATCTATTCTTAGGAAGAATCTGCTGCCTAGTTTCCTCACACACTGAAAGACAAGGGGGACATCCACCCATCAGGCCCTCAGCAGGACGAGGCTCATCTGTGAAAGGGACAGTTCAGAGTTTCTCTGATCATGGGGTTAAAGAAGGTCACACAGCTCCCTGCATGCTTGGAGAAAGCCTGTTATATCCTCCCTACGTAATACAAAGGGGAGAAAGATTAAATGCAAAGGTTTTCTGATCCAAACATCAGGATTTGAATCTGATCTAAAGTTATTGAGGGTTTGGGGGAATGGTGGGTTTATGGCTTATCTTTGTGACATTTCCAATTAAATGTAAAATCAACAGAACATCTTCTGTCGGGGTCACAATGGTGATCAACACTCACTTCAGCTTGTTAGCACACCAATCCCTCAAAACAGCTAAAAGGAGGATAAATCAACTGCCTTCTCTACCTCTATCAGCATAAACAGAGATAAAAATACGGTATAAAATTTTAACTATCTTCTCCTATTCTACCTGCAAATGTGAAATTCCCTTGTGCTTCAATAAAGGAAAAATACATTCAATGAAGTCTAACAAATGTGCCATCTGTTCAGAAAGCAGACATCTCTTACACGTGACACCACTGCCCTCGTGTGGTGTTAATAAATAATGCAGCTATGTTTTCTGAGGAGCCTTGAAAGATTGACTGAAAATGTACTTCTCATAAATATAAGTCATTTATAGCATGAAGCAACATGTAAAGATACTTTCATTTAAAAGATACAAATACAACTTATAAGACTAAAATTTCATTCAAATTAGATCCTGTCCTTTAGGTTTCAGGCCCTACTGTGTTTCCTTATAAAAGGGACAAGAAATCAAGAGGAAAAAACTGTCATTAGGAAACAGCTGGATAGCAAGGACATGCGACTCAGGGGCTTAATGATGGCATCAGTCATTTCCCTGTCATAGTGCCCACACCTGGCTTTCCACCTTGCTGCTTCATACATGGCTCCTGCAAGAAGAAAAGCAAAAACCTTTTCTTTCCCATGCCATTGTTTTTGACAGCCACTTCTGACTTCTCTGATCAAAGCCAGGGTGGCAAGGTAACTCAAGCCCAGGAGTTATTCCTGAATCAGTATCCTCTAGCGTGTGACCACAGATTGGGGGGATGGGAGCAGCACATGGAGGGATACCACTTCCCCAACATGGTCACATAATAGAATGGAAAGAATCTCATATGTAAAACTAAAGAACTCACACCTCTAGTTCCTTCTCTCTCTTCCCAAATGGCATAATCTAGGGAGCTGTGCTGCTAAGATAAAGAGGGCACCCGGCTAGCAGTTCATGTCCACCAGGGGACCTGTGAGAGAAAGATGGGAAACCTCCCATGTGATTCACTGCTTCAGAAAACCATGGGAGGGTCGGCTAGGAGTTGGTTCTGACTTGATTTACAATGAGAGAAAATTGACTCAGTTGATAAATAGTTGAAATAAAATTAAAGTTCTTCGGACATAAAAAAACAAGGTGCTAGGCAGATCCGGCCGACTGCTATCCAGTCAATTACAACTCATGACAACCTTTCATCAGGTGTCTGTGGCTGGATATATTTATGGGAGGAGACTGCTCCTCTTTGTTCCAGAGAGCAGCTGGGTGGGCTCAAACTGCTGACCTTTTTGGTGAGCAGCCAACATGTTTGCTACCAGACTCTTTACAGGAGAATAGAAACCCTGTGAGCTACCTTCCTTCTCTATAAACTGAGCTAAATGTTACCTATTTAATGCCACTACTCTGTGACTGGAGGTAAATGAAAAGGCATTGTTCCCTTGGGCATAAAGTTCTCCCCAGAGCTGATCACACCCTGCAGGCTTAGGAGCTCTGGTGGGGCCGTCTGAAGGGCGGTGTGTTGCTAACCAAACCCTCTAGGCCTTTGTCTGACTGTTCTAGTGTGCATATAGGTCCATGAGTTGAGTTTACATTTGAACAACGTGAATGACTCTAAGTGACCATCTGAAAAAGGCTCTATGGGTTATACGGGCATGTGTAACCCAGCACATGAGTCCCAGCTTGCTCTCAATAAGAGCTGAAACCAGGCCAGTTCGCCACTTAAAGACAACACCCTTCCAGCCCTTCCCCAGGGAGCCTAATAAAACTGGAAGTCAGCATATGCAGTCAGGGGTGTTTGCGAGTGGCAGGCTGTCCCCAGAACAGTGAGAAACTGAGCACTTCAGAAGGCAGCAGTCTGTTATGACCATGCCCAGCCCAAACTCCCACCACGGCTCCCGCCAGCTGGGGTTGGCATCTCCACAGGACTGCAGGCTAGGGACAGAGGGCAAGAAAGCCAACCTTTGTTACACTCATTTCAAGCATGCCCCTTCTCTTGTGTGACTTTAAAGGCAAATAATTTGCCACTTACTTCCACCTCTGCTGGTGGTAGTAGCCATTGTTCTGGCTCCGACTTGTGGCAACATCACATAGAATAGAGCAAGACAATGAAAGCCGGCCCAGTCCAGCGACACAATTGTTGGAATCCTACAGTTCACTGTTAGGACCACTGTGTCTCTTGAGAGCACTCTAACCCAGATGTAGTTGGAAACCAGCAGCCACTCCAGGGGAGAAAGAGAGACAATCTCCTCCAATGCAATTAACAGTCTTAGAAATCCGCTGAGAGGTCAGCTATGACTTCGTCCTGACTCTACGGCAGTGAGGTCTGTTTTGCTTTGGGGTGTTTTGCTTCGTTTTCAGTTTCCAATCTCCGTGGCTCAATTTTCAGCACTCTATTGGAGACTACTCTGTTGCTCTCATTTTCAGAAGGAGATCTCCAGGCTTTTCTTCCTCGTTTGTTTCAACAGGTTTGGTAGCTCTACTGAAACCCAGCCACCACTGGCGACCGTGCTGATCTTTGAAATGCAGGTCACCTGGCTTCCAGAATCACAGCAACACTCAAGTCACCACAGAGCAGCAAACTGACAGATAAGTGGTAGGGGCTCCACTTTTAGAAGTAGAAAATTAACAACGAGATAAACAAAAGGGATATTCCAGTGAGTGTCTCCTTAAGAAGTAGGTATTTAGAGAGGGCAGGGAAGCAGTAAATCACATGGAAATAGATTGCCCATCCTTCTCCCACAGAGCAGCTCTTGGATTTGAATCACACGCCTTTGAGATTGCAGCAGTTTCTTCCCAGTAGGCCACCAGAGCTTTCTGTCTTTGACATTGTTGTTATTAGGTGCCAGGAAGTTGACTCTTAGTAACCCTATGCACAACAGACTTGAACTCTGCTGTATCCTGTCCCACGCTGACATACTAGACCCTGCTGCTAAAGTAACTGTGTCAGTGTCTTTGGCTAGTTTTTTTTTTTTCTTTTATTATCTTGTTTGTGTGTACCGTCAAATCAGATCTGACTGGTACAGGAGATTGCCCCTCCTTCTCCAGCAGAGCATCTGGTGGATTAGTCCATTTCTTTGGGGGTTTTCCTTTCCTTTGCTGACTTTCCATCTTTCCAAGTGTGATGTCTTTTTCCAAAAAGATAGCCTCACCCAGCTACATGTCCAGGGTATGAGAGATGACGCTTCACCATCTTTGACTCCATGGAATATACAGAATGTTCTTTGTCCACAACAAATGTAATTTAAATAACAGGTGATTGAGAAGACCATGGCCTGAATCAGAGGCACCTTAGTCTTCAAGGTGACATCATTGTTTTTCAGTACTTTGGAGAGGGACCTCACAGCAGTCTTACCTAATGCAGGTGTTCAAGCAAGATGAAAATTATTGACAGCTTAAATCTTTTCCCCACCTATCATGATATTTACTGTTGGTCCTGTGGTGGAGATCTTGGTTTTCTTGATGTTGAGATGTAAGGCATATTGAAGGCTGTAGTCCTTGATTTTCTGCAGCAGACATTGCACATCTTTCTCACTTTCAGCAAGCAAGATTGTATCACCTGCATAATGTAGTTTGCTGATAAGGCTTCTTCAAATTCTGATGTCTTCTTCATAGAATCTAGTTTCACAAATTATTTGCTCAGCATGCAGATTTAATGTTGTTGTTGTTATGTGCCGTCGAGTCGCTTGTGACCTCGCAGCTGTACTGCCGGTAAAAAGGACCAATTGCAGGCATCCATAGGCTGGGGCTCCCAGTTAAAATAGTTTGGGATTGGGGCAGGACATGGACTCTGAATCTGGCTAACCTCACTGCTTTACTGCAGGTAAAAGAGACAGATTTAATAGGTATGGAGAAAAAAGACACCCCTGGCACACATCTCCTTTCTGATTTTAATCCCTTGCTCTATTCTAGGTTTCATGTGAGCACAATTAAGTGTTCTGGGATTCCCATTCTTTGCAATGCTAGCCATAATTTTTTTGTGATCTGCACACTGAAACGCCTTTACATAGTCAAAAAGACACAAATAGACATTCTTCTGGTATTCTCTGCTTTCAGCCAGACCTAAAATCAAGCCTCCCCTCTACCGCTTCCTGGCTGCATGACTTCAGTACATTAATCTACATCTCTTGGCTGACACCCTCATCTGAAAAAAAGGGGATCCCGGGCCCTAACTTTGTAGGTTTGTGGGAGGACAAGTGTATGCTCGTCCTTAGCACAGGATTTCGATTTCCTAGCTGTGAGGAACCTGAATCCTCCAGCATCAAGTGCAGGAGCAGGACTGGGAATCACTTAGCCTGAGCAACACGACCTGCAGCCATTTGTTCAACATTTTCTATTTTCCCTGTAACCTGTCAGGGGCCACTCTCGATCATTTTTCTTCCCTTCTGAGCCATCCCAGCGGCTGGGCTGACAAGGGTGAATAGCAAAGTGATGGCTCCTAACTAGAAGGTTTTCACACCACCGAGTTTCTCTGGCTGCTGTTATGGTCTTTTCACACCAGGGTGACCAGCCCTGCCCTGGAGTGTTTCAAACAGGGTCCCCTTGGCGCTGCTGAAAAGCAAGGCTGTGACCTTCTTTGCTTCTGTGCTGTCAAGAGCAGGGCGATGGGTTAAGCCTCCAGTCCCCCGTCTCCTTTCATCCTAGTGTCCATTCTCTGCTTTGTATTCCAGGCTATTTTTTAGCCCCTGTTCCCAGCAGGAATCTTAGCCCTTGATCCCTCATTACCTTTTTCTGAATTTCATTCCCAGTTGCTTTATGTAGGCCCACAGCTTTCTTTCCATCATTTCACGTCCAATTTTTGGCTAGTGAAATATAACCCCTTTTGACCTGCCTGCATCACTTTTTCCAGTAAAAATGGAAAATAGCACTATTGATAAAGGCTCTGATCTCAAACTTGAGCCCCTTTTTTAAAAAAGAAAACAAAAACAGCTTTATTGAGATAAAATTTATACATTATAAAACTTAGCTTTTCATATAAAGTTATACATTCATGACCACAATCAACCTTAGAACATTTCCACCCTCCTAAAAAATAAACCTTACATCTTTTAATAGTCGTTCACAGGCCCATCCTAGCCTTAAGTGGCCATAAATCTCTCCAATCTCTATGTATTTGCCATTTTGTAATATTTCATACATAAAAAATCATATTATGGTTACAATTTCATGCCACTTTCAAACCTGAACACTTTACATACCCTGATTTTACTTTATTTTGCAACATCTCAAGATTATATAGTCATTCTTTCCCTTTTATTCCATTTCACTTGCCAACAAGCCTATTAAAGAGCATGCCTGCATTTCTTTTAAATAAGAAAATATCAGATTGTTTATTAGTCCCAGCAGGTGTGGCCTGCGTGAGGTGGTGGGTAGGTTAGACCAACATGTGTGTGGGCTGGGAGGAATCTTCGGTGACTGGGGGGCTGGAGGGAAGGGGCTGAGCTTGGAGGCCAGGTTCAATGGTGCTTCAGGTTTACTAGTGGACATGCCTGATCAAAGAGTCATGGCAGGCCTGAGCAAGGCCACTAATAAGATAAAGAAATTCTTGGAAATTTAGCTGTCCATCAAAGTTGAGGTCCAGTTCCTTCATCATGCAGTTAAGGACACCTGGTTCTTTGTGAAGGCAGCCAATACTGTATTCACAAAGTTCAGGAGCTCCCCCTTGGAAAGGGTAATGTGGTGATCATCCTGACCAGAATACTTCTGGAACACGGTAATCAGAGCCTGAAGGCACCACTCTGTCTCATCATTTCTGTACATTATAAGAGAGTTTGTAGAGTTTACATAGGCGTCTAGTTTAGGAAGTGGATGCTGCTCCTGCTTCCCAACATCAATCAATCTTGAACCTCATCCAACCATTGTTCATAATGAGTAACCACTATGGTATTGGACATGACTATAGAGCAGTGTTCAACATCTCAGCAACTCCAAGTTGTTCAGTACAGCAAATAGACAAATGATTACTGAGTCTTTTAAGGACTATTCTTCTGAAATTAATAAATTTGGCCTGAGAGCAATACAGGATTTTAAAGCCGCACCTTGAGCAGGCCTTACCCTTAGTAAAAGGCTCAAGGCCACCCTCTTTTGAGGGGGGGAAAGACCAATAACACACAACAACAAGGACCCCTCAGTCCAGTGTGTTGTTGTTGTTTAATGCCGTCGAGTCGTAGACGACTCATAGCAACCCTATGAACAAACAGCCTGAGCACTGTTCGTACATAGAGTTTCCAGAGGCAAGCCATTTTGGAAGTGGATGCCGCTCCTGCTTCCAGGCTTGATTTAGTCGGGAAGCTCCAGCCAACACTGTCCACCATGGGTGCCCATTACCACGATTGGCACATCACTGTCACAGGCTTCAGCATCACAGCAACCACGAGTTACCTCTGTACAGCAACGCACAGACCAGTGCTATACCACCTAGAAGAATGTTTGACAGGAAGACAATTTGAACCTGGCCGAGGGCCACAGGCCCGAGGGCCCTTTGGGCTTAAGGCCAACTCTTGGTTCAAACCCTAGGCCCAGGCTGGCTAGCCTCACTCCAGGGACAGAGCAAACCTGCACGTCAAACACATTCCCGGAAAAGCAGTCCACTCCAAAGCTTGCCACGACTCCTGCACTCCCCACCACCATGCTCCTGCCTTCTGGCAAGGAGAGCTTCCCACGAGCCTGTGAAGGCGCCAGCAGTAGGAATAGTAAAATTTAACAGGACAGCAACTACTAAATGTTGGAGAGGGTGTGGCAAGACAGGAACTCTTATACGTCATTGGTGGGGTTGTAAAATGGCAGTAATCTGGAAGGCAGTTTGATACCTCCTCAAAAAGCTGAACACAGAAATTCCACATGACTCAGCTATTCCACTGCTTGGAATATATAAAAAAAAAATAGAACTGAGGCAAAAATGGGGATTTGTACACCAATGTTTACAGCACTGTTATTCACCATTGCAAGAACTTGGAAACAGCCCAAATATACAACCACAAGTGAACGGATTGAGAAATTATGATACATTCACGTGATGAAATACTATGTAGCACACAGTAGCAAGGATTTTGAAAGTCACTACCTAACCTGGGAAGGACTGGAGAGCATTATGCTAAATAAACTAACTCAGTCTCATAAGAACAAATATTACATAAGACCATTATTTTAGAAATAGAAAAGTAACTAATAAAACATGTATGAGGATTTAAGGAGAGAGGGTTGAAGGTTAAACATAAGGTCGCATAATTTGATGGATGGAAGGAGGTGTGAGTAAGGGAAATAGAAAATATCTGGTGTGAAAAACAACATACATGAACTTTGAAAGTAAACCAGTATAAAATAAAAATTTTATTTTAAAAAAGATATATCCCCAAAAGCCAGAGAAGTACAACTTGATCAAAATAAAAATTTTTTGAGTAGCTAATGACATCAAGAAAAATGAAAACATGGTACATTCTCTAGAATCAATAATATATTAGGACACAATGCAAGCCTCGTCAAATTCAAAAAGATTGAAATACTACAAAGTATATTCTCAGACCACAGTGCCATAAAACAAGAAATTAACGACAGGAGGGTAAAGCTTACAAAACTGAATGTAAAAGCTAAATAAATCTTTGTTGCAATATGATTGTGTTATAAAAGAAATAAAGACTGAAATTAAAAGTTCATTGAAACAAATGAAAATGAAAATACAACATACCAAAACCTCTGGGATACAGCTAAGGTAGTCCTCAGGGGGCAATTCCTAGCGACAGGCAAACAAACAAAATAGGAAAAAAAGGAGAAAAATGAATGATCTAACTCAACACTTTCATCAAATAGAAAAATAACAGTTTAAACCTACAGCCTCCTCTAGAAAAGAAGAAATTATAAAGACAAGAGCTGAAATCAATGAAATAGAAACAGAAAAACAATTGAAACCATCAATAAGATCAGAAGCTGGTTTTTCGAAAGGGTCAATAAAATTGGCAAACCAATAGCAAACTTAACAAAAGAAGGAAAAAGACAAAAACAGATAACTCAATTAAGAAATTATAAAGGTGACATCACAACAGAACAAGATGAAATTAAATCGGTAATGTTAGAATACTATGAAAACCTATATTCTGATAAATTAAAAAACCTAACGGAAATGGACAAATTTCTTGAAACTCGTGCACTATCCAGATTAACAGGGACAGATATAAGAACACTTGAACAGACTCCTCACAAAAGAAGAAATTCAAAAGGTCATACGAAGACTTCCCCATAAGAAAATGTCCTGAACAAGATAACTTCACAGTTGAATTCTACCAAACATTCAGAGAGGATCTATCACCAATTCTACTTAAATTATTTCAAAGAATTGAAAAAGAAGGAACATACTCCCAGAGTCATTCTATGAAGCAAACATAACCCTAATACCAAAACCAGACAAGTATATTACCAAGAAAGAAACCTACAGACCAATATCACTCATGAATATAGATGCAAAAATCCTTAACAAAATCCTAGCCAGGAGAATCCAAAAGTACATAAAAAATATAATTCACTCTATTTATATTGTGTTTCATAGTATCATATATATATATCACCATTAACAAGTGGAATTGACACCAGGTGGTTCAACATAAGAAAAACAATCAACATAATTCACCATATTAACAAAGTAAATAACAAGAACCATATTATTTGAGCCATTGATGCAGAAAAGGCATTTGACTAAATCCAACACCCCTTCCTGATAAAGACACTCAGCAAAATTGGAATAGAAGGGAATTTCCTCAACATAGTGAAAAGTATATATGAAAAACCAAAAGCCAACATCATTCTCAATGGAGAAAGACTAACAGCGTTTTCCTTGCAAACAGGGACCAGACAAGGATGCCATCTATCATCACTTATATTCAATATTGTACTGAAAATACTTACTAGGGCAATACAACAAGAAAAGGAAATAAAAGACATGCCAATTATCAAAGAGTTCATTAAACTGTCACTATATGCAGATGATATGATAGTGTACAAAGAAAACCCCAAAGACTCAACAAAAACAAAAACAAACAAAAAACCCAACCACAAACTGTTAGAGCTAATAGTGCTGTAGACTAATTTAGTAGAGTGGCAGAATATAAGATGAATATGCAAATATCAGTGAGATCCCTCTACAGTAACAAAGAGAACTCAGAAAAGGAAACCAAGAAAGGAAACCAAGAAAGCAATACCATTTACAATAGCCAACCACAAATTGAGATAATTGGAAGTAAAGCTAATGAGAGAAACAAAAGACCTGTACAAAGAAAACTGCAGAGCGTTTTTGCAAGACACAATAAAAGACCTAAAGAAATGGAAAAATATGCCCTGTTCATGGATAGGAAGACTCAATAATATGAAAATTACAATCTTACCAAAAGCAATCTACATGTTCAAGGCAATTCCAATACAATATCAAATTACTTTTTCAAGGAGACTGAAAGGGAAATTGTCAAGTGTATTTGGAGACCCCTAATAAGCAAAACACTTCTGAGAAACAAAAATGGAGTTGGAGGCAGAGCACTCCCTGACCTCAAAACTTACTAAGCAAGAGTAGTGACCAAAACAGCATAGAACTAGTACAATGACAGGAATATAGACCAATGGAATAGAACTGAGAACCCTGAAATAGACCCAACTATCTATGGTCAACTGCTATTCAACAGGAAATAAAATCTATCAAACGGGGAATTGACAATCTCTTTAACAAATGACCACAGTAGTGAACTCAAGTATGACACAGGATAGAACAATGTTCAGATGTGTTGTACATAGGATCATTGTAAGTCATACTTGACAGAACTTAACAACAACCTGTGTCACTCCAGCAGTGGTGCCACATTCAAGAGTGCAGCTCATTCCAATTCTGATCTCCAAGTTTTTCTAGTTCTTTCAGCACCATCTCCATGAGGCCTGTTAGAATCTCACTCAAACTCTCTACCATCAAATCAGGACTGACTCGTAGCTGACCCTTTAAATCACACACAAGGGATTGCTCCTCTTTCTCCCACTGAACAACAAATGAATTTGAAAGAGAGAGATACCACATTAGCAGCACAACTCCCTACAGGCTCCCTTTTAGAAAGATAGCAGCAGAAATACAGTTACCACACCCTTCTGGCGTCTGGGTCTTTCTTTCTCAGAGCATACAGCTTTTAACAGTACCCAATCTCATTGTTTATTTCTCACTTTCACAATTACCTCCTGCAATTACTATCTTGGTGATATCTCAGCATTCATTTTTAACCCTCTCAGCCCTCCAACCTTGTGAATCAAACCTCTTGCTGTTTCATGATTATCCTGTGTGTTATAGAGTAGAACTGCTCCGTTGGGCTTTCTTCACTGTAATCATTACAAAAGCAGATTGATAGGTTTGGGCAATGCTGGGAGGATTCAAACCATCAAACTTTGTTAGTAATCTCCATCAAACTATCTACACCACCCAAGGACTTCAAACCAGCTAAGTACTTCTGTATATTAAGTTTCTACCATTGAAATACTTTGAGTTTTCTGCTTCTTTAATTGCACCCGAATTGATAATAGCCCATTGTGTGTGTGTGTGTGTGTGTGTGTGTGTGTGTTTCTAAGTAGTTTGCCCTAATTGATGGTGAAACATTACCTTTTCTTTTTATGTGATGAAATACTCTGTATTGTGGTCCTCATTATCAATGTACTTCCACATCATTCTGTACGCAGTTAACAAATCGTTTTAATGGTAATTGAGTCCATTCTATCTTTCCACATGATGCCATTTATGCTCTAGATTTGTCCAAAGTATATCGATCTCTTTTTTTAAGTATATTGATCTTTTGAGGAGATTCAATTGCACTGAATTCTAATTAAGTTCATTTATTTCTTGAACAACTAGTTTGTAAAAACATTATACTGAGTGCTTGGAAAATAGAATGATAAGTGTGCAATTGCTCTGAAAGGAGTTGGACTTAGTGAGGTGATAGGAATCATAGCTAAAACTATATTTTACGCAATCGAATTTTCCAAGCTATTTCCAACTTCAAATAATCTGTCTTCTCCCCTCCCTCCTCCATGACACACTAGTTCTAACATCTGTATTTTTATTTTGGAAGGCAAAGTCATTGAATACAAATTTCTACCCATTGAACTGCTACTATGTTATTCTATCCTGTGGTTCCTACAAAAGAAGAGGGGCGTCCTATAAATAAGAGGGGTGTATTCACAGCTTGCAATGATTTTCACATGGAGAGAAAGATCTCAGTTGAATTTTTTTCAGATAAAACAGTATCAGTCCCAAGTAAATATAAGACTTATATCTACAATGCAGATAATAATATAGTTGTACTCATTCTAGTGTTCAGAAAATTAACTAAGTCAAACTTAACTTTGACTCTAGTGTAACAAAAAACTCCCAACTCGGTTGTCAAATGGTATTTTCTTAGAAAACTTAACAAAGTCATTTTTCTTGGTAGATCTTTTACTCAAGGTAAAGACACCAATTCTACATGTCATTTATGGCTAAGAGGCCCATGATCATTTTTTAATAACATTTTCTTTCAATACGCTCTCCTCAGAAGTCTATAATTCATTTTTTTAAGGAAAGATAGGATCAAAATAAAGTTATTGAACATCACCAGGGGTTTCAATAGCACTAAGCTGTTACTTTGAAATTTGATCTTTAAGAGACAAAAAGGTCAGCACTACAGTTTTCCAGTGTAAATATATTTCAGGATAATTAATATTGTTTTCTGTAATGGCTATCAAACCTGAGATAAAATACATTCCAAAACATCAAGAAAACAAAATACTCAAAACTGGACCAATAGGCAGCATCATGACAATTGGAGAAAAGAATGGAGTTGTCAATTATTTCATTTTACCTGGTCCACAATCAACAACCACGGTACTTACTATACTGTTATTGTGTACCATTTAGTCAGATCTGATTCATAGCTGACCCCCGGCAAAATTTCAGAGGCAATTAATCACACGAGAGGAAATGGTCCTCCTTCTCCCCCAGAGAAGGTGGTAGATTCGAATCCCATGCCTTTATTTCTGCATTGCAGCTTTTTGCCACGAGGCCACCAGAGCTCCCTACACCTATGGTAGTTGTTCTTGTTGTTGCTGTTGCTGTTGTTCTTGTTGTTGTTATTGTTGGTTATCGTTAAGCACAACTCATAGCCACTCCATGAACAAAAGACCTAATGTCTTTCTATAAGTTTCTCCAAGTTCATGGAGTTTCCACAGACATGTGGTTTAGGAAGTGGATGGCACTCCTGCTTCCAAACCTGTTTTACAACTGTGAGCTCCACCAAACACTGTCCACATTGGGAAACCATTATGGATTTCACACCCCAATGGCACAAGGTTCAGCATCACAGCAAACTCAGATTACCTCAGTACAGCAAATGGCAAAGAATGATGTATGAAATAGAAGAATGTTCCTCCAAAATATAGCAACACTAGACTCACTTAGCGGTGGTTAAGTGTCGTCAGGTCGAACATGACTCATAGTGACCCTTACAAACAAAAGACCCGAACTCTATTCTATAATTAACTGAAACAAGGTTCCCATCATACACAAAAAAACAACTTGAGATCAATCAGATACCTGGGGGTAAAACTCAAAACCATGAGGATCATGGGACCAAATGTAGCATCCATCTCCTAAACAACATACCTCTGGAAAATCTGTGAACTTTGATAAATGTCGATAGTTATAGAAAGACTTCAGGCTTTTTTGTTCACAGGATCACTATGACTCGTGCTCAACCTGGTGGCAATCAACAAAAACACAAGAAGAACATTCGTGTCATTGGGTAGAGTTTCTAAGTTTGGTATCACTTTGTCTCTTACAATCCTTATGGGTTTGGGTCTTAACCTTACCTATCTGTTCCACCTTGAACTGATTTTTGTCTATGATATGTGATTGGAAACTTGTTTCAGTAACAGTCAAGAAATAAAAAGTTGGAAGAACCTCTGGTGGCCTAGTGGCAAAAAAGCTGCCCTGCAATTCTGAAGGTACGCAGTTGGACTCCACTAGATGCTCTGCTGGAGAAGGAGGAGCAATCTCCTTCTGTGTCAGTCAGATCCAACTCAACAGTTATATCTGGAGGAACAAACAAAAAACAAGAAATAAAAAGTTGAGTCCTATCTGATGGCTTGCTCTCATATGGACTTTTCTTGTGGATGCAGATGCTCAAAGTTTCCCAACTGAACAGAAGATTTTTCAGCAAAAGGAACACGCTTCGTTCCCTCAGAGTACCGGTTAGAAGTTATTGCTAGGTGCTGTCACATTGAGTACAACTCATAGTGACCCTATGAACAACCACTCTGAACACTGTCCTATCTCATGCCAACCTGTCAACCTCTGACACTCTCAAGTCCATTGGTCACATTGTCAGCTCACCTGGTTGAGGGTCTTTCTTTCCTTCACCACCCTTCTATCTTCCCAAGCATGATATCCTTTTCCAAGGAATAACCTCTCTTAGGAACATGTCCAAAGTATGTGAGATGAACAGGCATCATTTTTGCCTCCAAGGAACACTCTAGCTGCATCTTCTCCAAGACATAACTGCTCTTTTGGCAGTTCATGGGAACTTCAGTACTCCTCTTCAACACCACAGTTCAAAGACATCAATTCTTCCTCTGTAATCCTTAGTCATTATTGTTGTGGTTGTGTACTGTAGAGTCAGAACCAACCCATAGCTGACCCTATCGTGGGTTTTCAGAAGCAGTTAATCAAAAGAAGAGAGATTGTCCATTTTTCTAGGTGGAGCCGCTGGTGGATTTGAACCATGAGTTGCTGTGATGTTTAACACTGTGCCATAGTCGTGTCAAATACCATAATGGTTACCCATCATATACAATGTTTGGAGGAGCTTCCAGATTGATTCCGTTTGGGAAGCAGGAGTGGTATCCACTTCCTAAACCAGATGGCTCTGAAAACTATAAACTCTATAACCATACAGAAATGATGTTAGTGATAGAACAGAGTTCAGGTCTTTTGTGCAAGGGTCGCTATGAGTCTTATTCGACTTGATGACGCTTAATCACTGCTAAATGAGACTAGTCTTGTTATATATGGAGGACCATTCTTCCACTTTGTACATCACTCTTTGTCAATGTGCTGTATGAAGTAATCTGAGTTTGCTGTGATGCTGAACCTTGTGCCATTAGGGTATCAAAAACCTTAATGGTTTCTCAATGTGGACAGTGTTTGTTGGAGCTCCTAGATGTAGTTCCAAACCTACTTCCAGGTTTGGAAGCAGGAGTGGCATCCACTTCCTAAACCACATGCCCCTGGAAACTCTATGAACTTGGAGAAACTATGAGAGTTATGGAAAAGCATTAGTTCTTTTGTTCATAGAGTTGCTGTAAGTCATGTTCGACTTGACAGCAATCAACGACAACAACCACCTTCAGAATTGCAGCTCAACTTTTTACCACCAGGCCACCAGAGTTCCCTATTTTTTCTCATGTTGTTTTGTGAGCTTCCTTAGTCATAGCGATGGGCAAGCCAGAGGGAGTTCTTGAAAATGGGGATATTATAGCATAAGGCATGAAGTTGCTGGCTTACATGCGTTCACGGATGTATGCATTATTAGTAAGATGATTATATGGGGAAAGTTAATTCTTCAAATTCAAAGGTTAATGGCTAGAAAACCCAGGGAGTGGTCTGTGGTGTGAAGGGTTCATTGTTTAAAAAAATGGCTTTCCTAGCCATTAACTTTGACTTTGCTGCATGGATGAGTGGGCCCATGTTAATAGGGTGTGTTGGTCTATTCACAAGAGAATTGACTCATTTTGTTTTAAACTGAGTGTATTCAAAAGCAGAAATTGAGAATCTCACCCCCAGCAAAGCAGAAGCAGAGAATGCAAAGTGTACGTCCCTCAGGGCCAAAGAGTCCTGTGTCACTTAGTCTGGGGCCTGATAGGAGCAGCAGCTGTGTCAGAGAATCAGAGACCTGATATGAGCCAGAGCTGACCCTGGGACTGCCACCCCAGGCAGAGCTAGAAACCTTCACTCAAGTTTGTTGGAGGTCTAGGAAGAGATACCATAAATGTCAGGACTAAGAGCTTTGTACCATTGGCCTAAAGCTACAAGGCTGAAGGCTGAGGTACCTGTAAGCACATTTCAGAAACTTCCCTGACTGGGTGATTTTATGTTGCTGCCTTCCTGAATTATAGCCCTTCAACTTCCCTAATAAACACCATGATCATGAAAAAAATAAGACATTTTTAAAAGAGATGCATCCCAGCCCTATGGCCCACGAAGAAGGGTGGTGAGAAAAAAGAATGTTCTGCCATCAAAGAAGTAGTGACCAGAGAGTACATCATCAACATTCCCAAGCACATTCAGGGATTTAAGATTTGTCCCCCTCAAGTACTCAAGGAGATCCAGAAATTTGCTATGAGGGAGATGGGAAATTTCACATTGACATCAGGCTCAACAATCCTGGCCGACGGAATAAGGAATGTTCGGGTGCACAGGGTCCTAGAGGAATAGGGCCTGGAGCTCCAACAGGATATAGTAGAGGGGGTGAAGAATATGAAGGAACAGACAAATAAAAAACTCTATTTTAGATGTGATATCAAGGCTTTCATTCCAGTTTGTTTTGTCTTCTTGTTTAGATATCAACTTTTAAAACTCTTGCAATTTAGTAAGAAAGCTACACTTCTTATGGATGTTGACATTTTACCGACCTAACAGCTGCAAAGCTTTTTTTAAGCAGCTAAAATTATGTAAGGCAATGTTTTAAAACAGGAGGGAAATCTTTTTCTTTTTTAAACTGTATAAAGTCCCTCAAGTTATGGCAGTGAGCCTTGTATCACTGAGTTTCCAAAGCATACCAATTTTGTTTTACTGGGCTTCAAATAAAGAGAAAATAGTTCTATATTTTTTAAAAAGGAATGTTGCATACGCATCCATGTACAGTTGTCAAAAAAAAAAAAAGGAATGAGGACAGAGATTCCCCAAACACGCTGTGTACACTGGTTACCTATGTACCTGTCACCACTGTAAACAGTCTATAGGCCATTGATGTGAATATAAATTAGTAGCTGATTATCAAATAAAGTTATAAAATTACCTTTAGAAATAAAAAGACATGATGTACTTGAAAATTGGCTGTCAAGGACCTCTGTAAATTGCAAAAGGTACATTTTAGTCTTTAAATCAGTTTAAATACTAAAATAAACCTGATCCAAGTCACAGTATTTTCAATGCTTTTTATGCATTTGAAATCTGGGAAATGAATAAGAATGATGGAAGAAGAACCAATACCTTGGGATTGTGGTGTTGATAAAGAGTATTGAATTGTATTGATGAAGAGTACTGCCCAAAGAACAAACAGATCTATCCTGGAGGATGTACAATCATGATGCTCCTTAGAGGTAGGGATGGCAAAACTTCATCTCACATTCATTGGGCATGTAATGAGGAGAGACTAGTCCTTGGAAAAAGAGGTTATGCTGGACAAGGTAGAGGGTCATAAAAGAGAGAAAGACCCTCAATGAGGTAAATTTACACATCGAAGGAACAATGAGTTCAAGCATGTCAAAGATCATGAAGATGGCACAAGGTAGAGCAAGGTTTTGATGTGTTATTCACAGAGTCCCTATGAGTTGTCATTGACTTGCCAACACCTAACAACAATACAGCTTTAATACAGGAAAGACAGTTCTATTTAGAATTCCAGTTAATAAATGCTGAAGTGATATAATTCAAAAATCACCATTTCACGACTTAGAATAACCAGTGTAACCAAGGGTGATTGTTAGGGATTGAATTATGGAAAAACAAAAATGTATTGTAAATTCTAACCTCTTTAGGTCTGTGGCTACAACCTCTTTTGGGAATGAGTTGTCTTTGTCGTATTAATAAGACAAAATAGGTGTAGAGTATATTTTAAGTTAATCTTGTTTGCGATATTAAAGAGGCTAAGTAAGCGAGCTAGAAAAGCAGAAATGTAGGAAGAGAGATATAAAAAATCTTCCCACAGAGCAAATGCTCTGAATTTGATCTTCTAGCTTTCTCAGATTGGAGAAAATACATTTTTGTTTGTTAAATCCATCCACTTGTGGCATTTCTGTTATAGCACTAGTAGATTATTTTAGACAGAAATCATTAGATGATAAATGATTAAGTAAAATACTGACGGTAAAGTTTTCAATGAAAGAAGAGTTTCAGTTGTAATGAAACCACAGATCAATAACAGTATGTCTAAAAGGTGAATGACCAAACATTAGGAATCCCATGAAATTATTACAGCTTATCTTCAGGTTATAAATTAGATCTCTTCCTAAGTGTATCTTTAAGTCAAGTTTATTGGGACAAGTGTAAGTGGTTCTTATTTATTCTCTTTTAGTGAAAATAAAAAGATTTTTTTTCAATGATGTAAATATGTACATGTAGCAAGTTAAGGTATCTGTGATGAAGGATTTATTGTAAGAGTTCGTGCGATTGTTTTATAGTGAGGACAAATTCACATAACATTAAAGGGCAGTAGTCATTGTCCCTCAGATGTTCATAACCCAGGGACTTACTGACAAACTACATGGCACTGCCCACAACTCTTGTAAATACTCTTGTGAAATAAATAACTTCTTGCTCCCATGGAATACTTGAGACAAAGGAAAAGTTAACCAAAAAATGCAGAGTATAGAACATTCTATAGGACAATTACCTAGTTTTTTCAATACTGAACACAGAACAAGTAAAAGAGCTCTGTTCTTGGGGAATCAAAAAAAAAACCACCAAAAAAACCCCTTAAACTTTAAATATAAGAATTCAAAAGCAATGAATAGACTTCATCTGGAAACTAGATTAACAAACTTTTTCCCCAAAATTACAATAATTGAAACAATTTAAATATGCACTAGGTTTTAAGGAAAAAACCTTTTTCTTAATCCAGTAAATGTTGTTATGAAGAAATGTACTCTTTTAAGATGTTTACTGAAGTATTTAGTGACTAAATGACAGGATCTCTAAGATTTACTTTAAAATTCCCCATAGGAAGAAGGATAATAGGAAGAAATGAATAAAACACTTTCATTGCTGTGGGGTCAAAACTGAATCATAGCTGACCAGCCAGAGTATTTTTGGAGGCTGTAAATGATACTGCAGAAGCTTGTCCATATTTCTCCCTCTGTGCAGCTGGTAGTTTCAAACTTCCAGAGAGGCGCCTTTGGGATGCAGCACAACTTCCTATGCACTAGGTAAACAACCAATAGGGCAAATGGTTTGCTAAAGGTGGGCGATGAGTTCAATAGAGTTTGTATATTCTTCTCCTCTTTGAAGGTTTGCAAATGTTCGTTATAAAACATCTATAAAAGTAAAATAAATCCTCACGGTTAAGAAAGCTAGAAAAACTTCAAAGTGAGCTTGCCTAAAGGTCATAAAAGAAGAATATTCAATTACCAGTGTCTGGGATCAGAGGATTGGGCAGGGTTTCTTTCTGCGTGCACACAGTGGATCTGAGCAGGAGCTTTCTCAAGGGCACCTAACACCACCACCTAGCAACAAGGATCAAAGGGATTTTAAAGGGCCAGAAAGGAAAAGGGATCACAGTGGTTCTGATCCTATCCTACTCACCATGAGTTTGAGAAAACTCCACAGCAACCAACAAATACAGAAAAATCATTCCATTCTCCACATTTATCACTTGCAATTCAAAGCTGAAAAGAGACGGGAGCTAAAACAAGATAAACCCAACAATATATATTAATTTTGACCATAATGACTGTTTTCTTTAGAAACAGAAAATATTAAATTCTTTTCAAAAATGGCTTTAGTGCTCATAAGCATGTAATTCAACCAATTGCTATAATTCAAACCTATGCAGGCTTAAAGAGAATGATAATGATTTGTAGGGTTGGTTTTGGTAGACCCAGATGGCTTATGCATATTTTCATTATGCATTTATTTGCTTTTCAGAGGAAGTTATTTTTATTTTACTTATATAGTCAGTTTAGTCAGTTCTTCAGACAAACAATAAAGTCAGAAGAAAGTGAACTATCAAGCTTTGTGAACATCATCTTATTAGAGGAAAATCTTAACTTAGCCTGTTTGGGGGCAGGGAGGGCAGGAATAAGAGCAAGTTTTACTGTAAAGTCTATTTCTTTCGTGAGATACAGTCAAATTTTTGTGGATTAATTTTTTTTTTAATTTAAAAAGGATAGATCATGCCGGGGGTTAAGCTGCTGCGCAAGAGCATGAGTTCGCGCATAACTGGGGCCCCAGCCCGCTGCAGGCGGCCCTTTTAACCGCGAGCGACACGGCGGCGGACCAGGCCTCTGCCGGGGTTCGCCTCTTGGGTCTCAATTCTTAGGGTGATCCCTTTAGGAACGGATAGTAGGCTCCTCGACTAATTGCGTTTCCTGTGTGTGCTGTCATCCAGTAAACTTTTAAGTGTTATTGCAAGAATGAGTCTTAATTTTGGCCCTTGGTGTTAGGTAGAAAAAGAGCTGAGGACGAGAGATAAAGAAGCTGGTCCCAGGAAACGAACAGGCTTTTATTGCATGGCTTTAGAGGGACGCCAAGTGACCACGAGTAGAGGTTAGAGTTGTCTAGGGCGGCCTCCTTTTCTAGGGTTTCACTTTGGGCACGTGGTCAGCAGAGTTTGGTCCTTGGAGAGGGACATCACGCTCACAAGGGTGGACAGACAGCATAGGAGAGGGAGACCCCGCATGAGATGGATTGATATAGTAACTGGGTCGATGGGGGTTGGTGTGTTAGAATCGGTGAGACTGGCTCAGGACGGGGAAGGGTTCAGAGAGGCTGTAGAAAAGGATGCTGTACACCGCAAGCGACTCAATGGCATCTAAAAACATAGTATGACAGGTTTGGAAACAGGAGTGGCATCTGCTTCCTAAATAACATACCTCCAGAAACCCTATGAAATTTGATAAATGTTGATAGTTGTAGAGGGGCTTCAAACCTTTTGTTCATAGGGTTGCTAAGGCAATCAACAGGGGAGACTAGGGAAGGTGGTGTTTGCTTGCAATCTGGGGCTGTTATTTGGGCTTTTGTGAATAGGCCCAGAGCCTTATCAGGATCCACTGGTCTGGATCTGGTTGCCATTAGGTTTTCTCAAGGAGTGATAAGTGCTGGGGCAACTGCAACATTCTTCCATTTCTTAGGACTTGGCAGAAACTGGATTTGAAGAGTTGACATCTTTGGTCAAGGCGTTAGCCATGACCTATTTCCAAAACTACAATGACAAGACTCCATGCCAAGCAAACATCTAATGTTAAGGACTGATTTGTGCCCTGTTTGTCTAACCGCCTCACAGTCACCAGGTGGTTATAAACTAGTCATCAATCCAATTACACAGTACTCGCCCCCTCACCCAGCAGCTAATGAGACAAGGTGACAGGCTTGAGTTACAGCTTTTCATTGAGATTGGGTTTACATCAAAGGATCCCTATTCCTGAAACCAAGCAGCTGTATTTTTAAAAAGGGTTGCTATGAGTAAGAACCAACTCAACAGTTGCCTCAAAAAAGGGTATGGTGTCATACCATGAAGTAAGACTTCTTTACCTTACAAGCAACAATGGACATGGAGAGCCTGTTAAGTCACAGTGTCAGTCCTGTTGAAAGTCTTCCTCACTCACCTACCTTTCCCAGCATGAATGCTGCCCCACTCAATTACCTAACTGGCTGATGACTGTAATGGGGTAGAAAAGAGACTGGCAGGTCACAGATAGGAATCAACTTCCAGGAGGGAAACCTGGCTTTGGTTCTGAGCCAATGCATGGGTGCCGAGCTGCAATCCACCTGGTTGTGTGGATCCTGCATGGGCCCTGAACAGATTTCAGCAGGGCATTAAAAATGAGGAAGAAAGTGGATTACAGTGGTTCATGCCACAACTGATGGGGACTGCAGTGTTTCTATTTTGTGTGGGATTCCACACCCACAAATTGGAGACCAATTCCAGGCAGCTAATGCTGCCATTTGGGGTCCTAAGTGCTAGTAGTCATTGTCAACTATTAAGAAAACAGGTTTTAGTAGAAATAACTTGGAAGCTTGTCTAGTAGTTGACATGAGATATTTATTTTGTGAAACAATGCAAGCGATTGTAAATGCCCACATACTATTTGATTAAGTGCAACAGGTACAGTCATGTAATCTCTTTACACAGTAGTGCATCTAGTCCTTTGCCTTTAGTTATTGCACAAAAATTAAAAGACCAGTGAACAAGACATGCGGACTCTTGACAGGTAAATCAGGCTCACAATGAGAAATTAGAACAGTACACAGACTGGAATGGTCAAACATTTTGAGTCAAAAGTTTTAATGGTACAATTAAAATGATGCAGTAAGATTTCAAATATATTTTGTCAATATATTAAATTTTTTTAAAGTCATGTCCAGGCAAGGTGCTGTTTAAAAAACCACTATTAACTGTCCACGGATGTAAATTATCAAGTTACTTAAGGTAATTTTGACATCAAATGCCATTTTAAACAAAAAGTAATTGTTTACTTCTCAAAGCAAATAACAATTAGAGGGAGCCTCTGAACTTGTAAACTCAAACATTCTGACACAAATGCACAAAATAAACTTGGCAACAGTAAGAAAAGGTAAAAAATAAATAAATAAATAAATAAATAAAAATAAAAAGGATAGATCATTCCTAAGGGGTTTTCATATGTCTTTCTGAAAGAAGTCTTTGTGCTTGTGAAAACCTTTCTAGGATTCCTCCTTGGAGGGTTTAGAGAAATGAGAATGAGAATTAGAAGTACTAATTGCACATCAGAGTTGCAGTTAATTGACCTGAGACCTACAGCCCTCATTCATAAAGCTGCTCATACTTTTTAATCTAGATAAGCCAGGACACCCAGACCGGAGTCTGAAGGATTTTCACAAGGTATCATCCTTCAGGCTCCTCAAATTTTCCCTCGATAGGTTAAAGAGGGAAACTTTATCAATTACTAAATACTGGCTCTGGTGGCTGAGTAGATAAGGTTCTGTGGGACAATCTTCTCCTGTGTGATTCATTGCCACTGAAAACCTGCTGGAGGGCCAGCCACGAGTCAGTTCTGACTTGACCTTATACAGCAACAGCAACTGTTTCCTTTACTCTTGACATAAATGGCAAACTAAATTAGCAAACAGGTCTGAGCTCTGTATTTAGTGCCCGTCTACTGGCTGGTTCTGCCAGAAATTTACACTCTCTTCCTGTACTCTTGGAGAAAGCTCAACAAGTCCACATATTTCGTTTTGTTCTATAGCTCACTACACACTAGATATGTCAGGTTGCTAAGTCTTTGTAAGGAAAAACTGTTCCCTCTGGACTTAAATTCTATTGCTGTCAGTAAAATAAAGCCTGTTTGTTCATATTTGGATCTTTAACTTCCAAGGGAAGGTATTCTTTTCTTTTTTTCTTTTATTTTTAGGGAAAGAAATGCCTTATTTTTCCTGATTTAAAAAACTAATTATGGTAGCTCATTATCATGTTTTATTTTCTCCTCAGTTTCATAAGGAAGTCACTATGTAACTGAGTAGAACTGACTCCTAGGGTTTCCTAAGCACTAATCTTTATTATAAGAATAGATCATAAGAAGAAGGGGAAAAAAGAACAGATCATCAAGTTTCTTTCTGGAAAAGTAACTAGGTGAATTTGAACCACCAACCTTTTCAGTTAACTGCTAAGGTGTTAATCTTTGTGCCATCACAATCATCTCTTCTATTATGCCACTAGGGCTCCCTATTATCATTCTAAAAACTCAAAATCAAATTCAAGCGCACTGCCATTCAGTTTATTCCAACTCATAGACACCATGTCCAAAGCTATATATCAACAGGAGAAAGTGAGTCGTCTCTCTCCAGTGGAGTAGCCAGTTGGTGAATTCAAACCTCCAGAGACACACAGCTTTTGGTTATCAGCGAGTCGTGCTGTAGATTAATTACTCAACCAGAGCTCCTTCATTATCACTGTAATGATAGTCATAGAGAACAGAGGGGGAAAAAACAACTAGAAGAAACTCACAATCTCATTACCTTGATATAGCCATTGGAAACATTTTACCTTTTTTTTTTTTTATCCAGTTTTTGTTTTGATAACTATGATAGAGAACTTGTCAAGTACTGAAAATCTCACATTCATTATGAAACACAAAATGCTGTTATCCTAAACCCTTAGGAACCACTCACTATACCCTGGACAGTTAGGAGAGATCAGTAAACAAAATGTAATTGCACATCTACATGCCATGAGCAACATACACAGAAACCGGCACAATGCTGACTTCCTTTGAATGAATTGCTTTACTCTATGACATCCTTTCATTTCATGATGACCATAGTCCTTTAACTTCTCTTTTGTAAAGGTATACTGTTCTTAACAGCTGATTTGCAGTAATGAATACAATCACTTCATTCTTGTTAGCTCTTTAGTTTATGTGGCCCCTCCTTCCTCTCATTCTATTGGTTTTTTTGTACTCAAATTGGAACCTAAATATCTAATTCTTTAGGCTTTAGTGTTTCCAAAAGGCATCAAGGCAATCTTTTGGCTGTCTAGATTTTGTCCCATAGTAGGGCTTGAAGTAGGCGAACTCTGAACATGGGAATTTCCTTAAATTCCTTTTCAGGAAAGGAAAATCAAAACAAATTTCAAGAAATTTTTTTCCCCAAAAAAAGAAAGAATATCTTAGTATCCTCAATTAGTTTACATCACAACTTCTAAATCTCCTGGCATCTTCTCATATCTCCTTAAAGAGTTTTGGTGTATTAGAGAGTTTCAAGTATTGGAGTTTTTTAGCTTAAATTTTATAGAATTACAAGCTTTTCAAAACATTTTGAAGACAACTACCAAAAACTTCTCATATACTTTTTTTAGGTCAAATCACCTGCTGTCAAAATTTTGCCCTGATTGAAGCTATTAGTACAAAATTTCCTATTTCCTTAAATACAAACAGAATAGAATTCCCAGATGACAAATAAGTAAGAGCTCAGCTGCTAAATAAGAGGTTGGCAGTTTAAAACCATTCAGATATACCTCTGAGAAAAGCCTGGTGATCTGGATCATAAAGATCAAAGTCCTGAAAACCTCAAAGAAGGCTCTCTCTGCAGTATACCAGACACCATGAGCTGCAATCAGCTTCACGGTAACGGGCTTCTTTATGGAGTTTTTAGGGGTCAGGAGAGGTTCATTTATACACACACACACACACACATTTTTCTGAACTGAAAGTAAGTTGCAAACTTCATATTCTGTTGTTGTTGTTGTTGTTGTTAAGTGCTATCAAATACGATGTATAGGGATTCTATGAACAGACTTGAACCCTGTCCCATTCTGTGTCATTGTCATCATCTCTGACACATTAGAGCCCATTGTTGAAGTTACCATGGCAATCTGTCTTGTTGAGGGTCTTCATTTCCTTAGCTGACCTTCCATCTTTCCAAGCATGATGTCCCTTTCCAAGGAATAGCCTTGTATATCAAAAGTATGAAAGATGAAGCTTCGCCATCTTTACCTCCAATGAGCACTCTGGCTGCACTTTTTCCAAAACATATGTTTGTTCTTTTGGCAGTCAATGGGATATTCAGTACTCTTCTCCAGCACCACAACTCCAAGGTAGCAAATTTTCTTTTATCATCCTTATTCATAGTCCAGCTCTCTGATGCATAGAGGTGATTGAGAAGATCATGGCCTGAATCAGGATCTAATTCAGGATTATGGATAGTAAATCTTAGTTCTTCTTATTGTTGTATACCACTAAGTTGGAACTGCCCCTCTAGCAGGTTCTCAAAGGCATTTATTTTCATGGGAGGAGATTGTTCTTTCTTCTCCCATGGAGCAATTGGTGGATTTGAACCATATGCCTTTGGGATTGCAGTGCAGCTTTTTACCACTAGGCCACCAGAGTCCTTTACCCCTAAATATATCATTGTTCCATTCCTAAAAGTAAAAATATTCTTGCCGTTCAATAATCAAATCAGGAAATTTGACATAGAATCAATATTCTTATCTGAACCAAAGTATGTACTAAAAGATCAATTTTACCAATAATGTTCTTTTAATTTTTTTAAAAAAATAATTTTCTGTTATAGTTCTTTTTCCCTTTTAAGTGGAGAGAGAGGCCAGGATCCAAGTCATGGTCTTGCATTGCATTAAGTGTATTTATTCTCTAATCTGATCAGTTACTTTTTAATAATCTCAATATTTTTCAAGAGTATAAGCCAGTTATTCTGTAGAATGAAACTTAATTTGAGTTTCTCAAGCACATCTGTACAATTCAATTCCCATTATGCACTTTTGGCAGAAATATCAAGTGATGTTTGGTCTGAACAGTTCAGATTTGTTTCATCACTGGTGATTTTAACTCTGAGCCCTTTGATAAAGTGGTATCTGCTACATTTCCACTATAAAGTTTTCTTTTTCCCTTTGGATTTGATAATTTGCTTGGCAGTGCATTGAGATGTTATCAATATCTCGTTACCCGTCAACTTTGCACTCCCTAGTCTCAGCATGAAGGAACTCAGGTAGCCTACAGGTAAGGAGCTGAACTGCCAACCCTAAACCATTTGGTTCTAATGCTGGAGATGCTCTGCAGAAGAAATATGGGCAATCTTTTCCCACACAATTTACTGCCTCTGAAAATTTGCTGGAGGGTCAGTTATGAGTTGCTTCCTGCTCTGATGCTTAACAATAGTCTTAGGATGAAACTAATTTAATGGTTACAGAATTTTCCAACTATACATTGTTAGACTGGTACTTTAACACAAGGGAAAGTTTTCTCTTCTCCTTCCTTTATTTACTCATTTTCATTATATCAGCCTAAACTTATAGATTCTTGCTTTATTCCATAGCCCATGATCTATCACTATTCTTTTATTCCGATGCTCAAATCATTCGTAGATTTTGTCTGAGGAGCCCCCTAGGCTGGCATATGTGTTCTTTGGGATATGTAAAAAATACATTATTTATAAATATTTAAATATAGATCATCCCCACCACATAAATAAGACCCTTCTTAATTGTTTCTTTAAGAATAAGTTAGAACAAGTACATATGCTCTTCTTCATCCTTATCCTGGTGGCATAGTATACAACATATCAGGCTGCTAACTGAAAGATTGATGGTTCAAATCCACTAGATGCTCATGGGAGGAAAATTATTAGTCTTTTCTCGTAAAGATTAACAGCCTCCGAAACTCAATGAAGGATTGTTATGAGTTCTAATAGACTTGATGGCAGTTGGGTTAGCTTTGGACTTAGTGCAAGAGGAGCTTGGTGGCATGGTGGTTAAAGCACTCAGCTGCTAATTAAAATGGTTGCTAAAAACTCATAAGCTGCTTCACAGGAGTATGCTGTGACATTTGCTTCCATAATTATTTACAGTCTTGGAAGTCCTAAGAGATAGTTCTACTCTTTCCTACAAGGTCACTATGAGTAGAATTGGCGTTGGAATTTGGGGGTCTTAATTTTATTTTAGGATAAGAAAATACTTGAAGCCTATTAAATTATTTTAAATGTTTCACATGCAGCAATAAGGTGATTGTGATAGTGCAACTTTTAAGATGGTTCAAAACCACCCAGTGGCTTTACCACAGAAAAACCTGTCAATATGCTTCTAGACAAGATTACACTACAAGAGCAATTCTGCTTAACTTCATGGAGTCATTTAGACTCAAAATCAACACTATAGATATTGATGTGAAACAATGTTGTTGTTGTTGTTGTTGTGTGCTGTTGAGTTGCCTGTAATTCATAGCAACCCTATGTACAATAGCTCTGAACTCTGCCCTATCTTGAGCCAATTACATTGTCTCCATCACACCTCCCCTTACTACCCCAGTTACCAAGTCAATCCATCTCATCCAGGGTCTTCCTCTACCCTTCCAAGCAAAATGTCCTTCTTAAAGGATGTGACTCTCCTGACAACATGCCCAAAGAATGTAAGACAGAGCCTCAAAATCCTTGCCTCCTAGAAGCAGCTCAGATTCACCCTGTCTTAGCAGTCCATGGCATATATGTTCAAAACTCTTCTCCAGCACCACAACTCAAAGACATGGATTTTTCTTCTACCATCTTTAGTCATTCTCCGGATCTCTGATGCATACAAATAACAGTAAAGATCACAGCTTTGATCGGACTCACTTGAGCCTAGAGACTGACTTCGTTGCTCTTCAGTAGTCTGGAGAGGTCCCTGACAGCATATTTTCCCAATGCAATTTGTCCTTTGATTTCCTGGCTGCTAGTGCTGAGTGTTGACTGTGGAACCAAGCAGGCTAAAATTGTTAACAATCTTTATTTCTTCTCCATCTATCATGATGCTGCTAATTGGCCCAGTGTTGAGAATCTTTGTGTGTGTGTTGTGTTGTGTGTTTTTTTTATGTTGAACTTCAATCCATATTGAAGACTGTAGTCCTTGACCTTCTGCAGTAAACACCTCAAGACCTCCTCAGTTTCAGCAAGCAAGGCTGTTGTCATCTGCATAACAGAGATTGCTAGTGAGTCTTTCTCCAATCTTCATGCCACGCTCTTCCTCATAGAATCTAGCCTCCCAGATGGTCTGTTTTTCATATAAATTGAAAAGGTATGGACACAAGATGCATCCCTGTCATACATCTTTCCGGATTTTGAACCATGCACTGTTTCCCTGCCCTGTTCTGATGACTGCTTCCTGGTCCAAGTGTAGGTTTCACATGAGGACAATTAAGTGTTCTAGGATTCATATTCTTCTCAAGGTTAGCCACAGTTATTGTGATCAAAATGGTCAAATGCCTTTGCGTAGTTAATATATTACTTACTCAAAGGAGTTCTGGTGGTGTGGTCCATGGAGAGCTGCACTTTCAGACCCAAATGGACACTTCTCTGGAGGTAGGAATCCACCCATCAGCAGTCTCTTCTTGTGTGATTTACAGCTTTGGAATCCCACTGGAAGATAAACTATGAGTCAGAAATTACTGAACATCAGTGAGGAAGAGGATATTCAATTAGGAAAAAATTACATTGTGTTTTCTTGGCCATGCTACCTTGCTTGAAAGTTAAAGAGCTGAACATAAGTATTCACTTGAAACATCCAAAGAGATTGTCATAAAAAAAAAGAACAAAAACCAAAGAGATTGTCATGATCAAGGAAATAAATCTTGCTTTACTAACAGCAATAATTGTTTGTTTGTTTGTTTGTTTGTTTTCAGAAATAAAATTTAAGCACAAGAACGACGCAGCGCCAGCGAGAGTGACGCAGCGCAAGAACGCTGCTGCGAGACGGGAGAACGCTGCCGCCAGACGGGAGAACGCTGCCACCAGACGGGGTTCCACCGCGAGAGGGGCCTGGAAGAGACCCGGGAAGAACAACAGCCAGCCACCTACTGCGGAACGCCAGAGGAGCGAAGACTGTGAGACCCCAGAGGAAGGAAGACTACCCGACACTGTGTGACCCCCCTGCAACCCACACCTGTGTGACCCTTAACACACAGGGTGCTGCTGCATAAAACCCCCAGCAGCGCCCAAGCCCCGTCCCCACCTCTTGGTGATAGTATCCAAGCCCTGTGCTCCTTACCCCCTAGTCCCTTGCTTTCCTACCCTTCCCCCACCCCCCTTGCAGCTCCACAACCACACATCTCAACCCCAACCAAAGCCCTGTGACCTCAGGGCACCACCTTGGATCCAGCCATCACGCAGAGCTATCAGGCGAGCTGTTGAGGAACTAACCTGGCAGGAGAAAGGC
>NW_006399990.1:2262080-2265309 GCF_000299155.1 Elephantulus edwardii | reverse complement strand
AATGGTGCAGCAGTGAAGGAGTGAAGACCCAAAATCCCTGTAAATGTTCATTAAAAATAATAAAATTTAATAATAATTAAAAAAATTAAAAAAATTTAAGCACAAAGAGAGAACCGGTTTTTCCTTAGGAAGACAGAGCAAGCTGGTAAGTACAGAGGATGCAGTCTGAAAACAAAACAAAATAAGAATGGATGGACTTGCTGAGATTTCTCAAAGAACACAAGGAAGAGAGTGGTCACTGACAGAAGTGGCCATTAGACAAGCAGGAAATCTAGCATTCAGACATATTTGCTAATTCAGTTTGAGATTCATCCCAGTAGATAAGGATACTATTGTTGTTAGATGCCTTCTAGTCCACTCATACTGACCACATGAACAACAGGATGGAAATGCTTGCCCTATCCTGAGCCACTATCATGATCTCTGATATCCAAAAGCACATATGGTTCTGGTAAAGGTTTCCTCTTATACCAACCAAGGGAAGATTTAGGAAATTTGAAGACTGACATTCACACATGAAAATCATCCAGACTCAACTTTTTGTTTTGTTTTCCTCTTTGGAGTGTTGTTTGTTTTGAATACTTTGTTTTTCTCAAAAGATCCTTTCCATTTCCTTCACTTTACTCACCCATTGATTTGTGCAACTCTATGATTAACATTCTACCCACACACACATCTTCTCCCCTCTATTTCCACACTCCCCCCCTCCCCACCCTTGACTTATCAAAATTGAAAAGTATAAACAAGCTAAGGAATGGCACTATGTGTTCTGTGTCAATATGCGTGGAGGATATGGTGGGAAGACTTTCAGAAAGATCTCAAAATGTCCCTCAGGGATGGCATACACAGAAGGCTGAAAGAAAACAATTGCCAGCTGAGGATCCAGTACCCAGCAAAGATGTCTATCAAATAGAAAAGATAGATTAAGTCATTATCAGAAAAGCAGGAACCTAAAGAATTTGTGAAAATAAAAGCAACTTCACAAGAAATTCCAAGGGAAGTCCTTCACACAGAGACACCAAAGGAAAGTGGATTGACCCTAGTAACCAAAAACAACAGGAAAAGAAACACAGCAAACTGAAAGTAATAAAACCTGGCTTGTCATACATAATGTGAATGGCTTGAATGCATCAATTAAGATAAAAAGAGTAATATACATAGTAAAAAATAAAACCCATTAACACATTGCCCACAAGAGACAAAACTAAGAAATGAGAAAAATATAGATTAAAAAATATCAACAAGTAGGAAAAACATGTACCAAGCAAATGACATCCACAAAAAGCAGGAGTGGCAATACTAATGTCTGGTGGACTTCAGGATGAAAATCACCATAAAAGATAAGGAAGGGCACTATATAGTGCTAAAAGGCACAATAGAACAAGAATACATTACCTAAACTGATGATCATAGAGAGAGTTCTGTTGGCCTAGTGGATAGAAAGTTATGCCACCAAGCGAAAGGTGAGTGATTTTAATCTGCAACCCTCAGGCCTGGATTCACTTGTTTTTGGTCAAACATTCTTCTAAGTGGTATAGTACTGGTGTGTCCATTTGCTGTACAGAGGTAACTCGTGGTTGCTATGATGCTAAACACTGAGACACTGATGTTTCAAATGCAATAATGGTTACCCATGGTGGACAGTGTTTGGTGGAGCTCCTCAATTAAAACAGGATTGGAAGCAGGAGTGGCATCCACTTGCAAAATGGCTTGCCTCCAGAAACTCTTTGAATGTGGAGAAATGGCAAAAGTTATACAAGAGTTCAGGTCTTTTGTTCATAGGGTCGCTATGAGTCGTCTAGGACTAGACAGCACTTAACAACAAGACTGATGATATCATTTGAGCCTCAGTCTGCTTTCACCAAAAAACACACCCTAAATAAAGCATATTTAATATAAAAATAATACATTACCTTGATCAACATCGACAAGCCAAATAATAGACCTGAAATATACATAAAACAAATGTTCACAGACTGGAGAAAGAAATAGTCACATAACAGTGGTAGAAGACTTTAACACATCACTTTCACCAAAGGATAGCTCAACTCAAAATAAACTTAACAAAGATGGAGAAGATCTAAACTATATAATTAGCCAATTATATCTTATGGCTGTATTCTGGGTCTTGCACCCAATTTAAAAAGTCAATTCACTTTCTTCTCAAGTGTACATGATACATTCACCAGACTTATACTAAGAAACAAAGCAAGGCTCAACAAACTTAAAAGCATGAAATGATCCTTAGTATCTTTTCAGACTACAGTGCCATAATACTAGAAATTAATTGCAAGAGGACACTCACTCAGGAGAAGCAGTATGATGCTTCCTCAAAAAGCTAAATATAGACATTCCATATGGCCCAGCTATTCCACTGCTAGGAATATACTCCAAGGAAAATAAAACTGAGACACAGCAGAGATTTGTACATCAATGTTCATAACAGCATTATTCACAATAGCAAAAACATGGAAACAGCCTTAATGTCCATCAACAAATGAATGGCTTGAGAAATTTTGGCACATTCACATAATGGAATACTATGCAGCACTCAGAAGCAAAAACACTTTCTAATATTACATAAGCTAGAGAACATTATGCTGAGTGAACTAATTCAAGCGCATAAGGACACATATCATATAAGAATATTACTGTTAAAAAATAATAATAACTAATGTTATTGTTGTGTACCATAGAGTCAGAACCGACCCATAGCTGACCCTCCAGCTGGTTTTCAGAGCAGTTAATCACCCGAGAGGAGATTACCCATCCTTCGCCCACGGAGCAGCTGGTAGCCTCGAACCACATGCCTTAGAGATTGCAGCACAGCTCTCCACTAGGCCACCTAAGATGTGTATAAATGTTCAAAGAGAGAAGGGGAGAGAGCAGGAAGACTCAGGAGGGATGGAGGAAATCACAGGGTGGCAGAGTTTGGCGGGTGAAGGGAGGAGGTGAAGAAATTAGGAATTATTTGATGGGAATGGGAAAAGACAGGGTAATAGTGTGAATAGATCAATGGCAATTAATTTTATAAGAAACTATGTATGGAAATGATCATATGAAACACAATGTGAATGGGGAAAAAATTCCAAGTAAGGAAGAGGAGATAGAAGATTTTTACCAACTTTTACAATCGGAGATTGATCGAACATGCAACCAAGATGCATTGATAATAATGCGTGACTGGAATGCAAAAGTCGGGAACAAAGAGGAAGATTCAGTAGTTGGA
>NW_006399990.1:2255628-2259855 GCF_000299155.1 Elephantulus edwardii | reverse complement strand
AATTGGGATGGGAGTGTCAGAGACAGTGCGATTGGCACAGGACAGAGCGGAGTTTAGGGCTGTTGTACATAGGGTCGCTATGAGTCGCAGGCGACTCGACAGCACATAACAACAACAACGACAACAAAGCACAAAAGGGTGGACTTGTTGGTTTGGGGTTTGTTTTTTTTAAAAGAAAAAAAGTCCCTAGGGATTATGTTTTTAATTTAGCCATAAAAATTTGACAATTTCTGACCTCTATGTTCACTAGGGAAATAAATTTTACAATAGAATTTGCACTTTCTAATTTTTCCCCATAAAAATATGGCTGAATAAATACTTTCCTCTAATATAAGTGAAGTATATTCACGGTACTTGATAGTTTGCTTTCTTCTTGCTTTATGGTCTGAAGAACTGATTATATAAGTTGAATCAAAATAACTTTTTCTGAGGAGCGAATAAATGTGTAATGAAAATATGCATAAGCCATCTGGGTCTAGCCAAGCCAATCCTATAAATCATTATCCATTTTAAGTCTGCATAGGTTTGCATTATGGAAACTGATGGAGAAATTATTTGAGATGTTAAGTTACAATGCTTAAAAACGCATAAGAGATCATGAAGCGTATACAAAATGACCTATTGTAAAAATGGAAGGATAACTAGTAAAACATCCATGGGGACCTACAGGAAGGAGAGGTGGGAACCAAGAGGGAAGGATGAGTAGGAACAAAGCTGCTGGTTTGCACAGTTTGGTAGGTAGAGTGAAGGGGTAAAAAAATGGGGAAGATCCAGCTGGGACCTAAAAAGAGAGAGTATAGATGAGCAAGGTCCAATGGTTATTCATTTTGTAAAACATAATGCATGGAAATGATTGTATTAAACACAATGTTAATGAATAGTGTGAAATACAATGTATATGAACTTTGTAAGCAAATGAATATAAAATAACAACAAAAAACAACAACAACTCATAGCTGACCTTTCAGTAGGTTTCAGAAGCTGTAAATCCCATAGGAGATAGCTCATCTTTATCCCTTAGAGCAGTTGGTGGACTTGAACTTCCCACCTTTGAATTGTCAACACAACTCTATACCCACTGTTGCTGTTGTTGTTAGGTGCCCTTGAGTCAAGTACCATTCGTAGAGACCCTATGAACAGCAGATCTGAACCCCGTCCTATCCTGTGCCATCTTCATGCTTTGTGACACACCAGAGCCCATTTCAGCAGTCACTATGTCAAATCACTTGGTTGAGGGTCTTGCTCTCCTTCACTGACCTTCCTTCCATCCTTCCAAGCATCATGTCCTCATCAAGGAATGAATAACCCTTCCTAACAACATACCTGAAGTATGTAGGGCAAAGCTTTATCATTCTTGCCTCCAAAGAGCACTCCGGCTGCACTTTGTCCAAGTCATATTTATTTATTCTTTGGCAGTCAGCAGGATATTCTGTGCTCTTCTCCAACACCACACCTCAAAAATATCAATTCTTCTAATGTCATCCCTAGTCAATGTCCGGCTATCAGGTATATAGCAAATGATCAGTAAGACCATGTCCTGAATCAGACGCACCTTAGTCCTCAAACTGACATCTGGAGAGGTCGCTAACTGCAGACTTTCCCAATGAAATACATCTCCTGATTTACTGACTGCTGGTACCAAGGGTGTTAATTGTGGATCCAAGTAAGATGAAGCTGTTGTCAGTTTCAACCTCTTCTCTATCCACTATGTTGCTGTCTATAGGTACAGTGATAAAAATCTTTGCAGCACTGTGGCAATGGGTCAATTAAAACAGACTTTCAAGGGGGGAAAAGAGAGGAAAGAACTGGGGGGGTAGAGAAAATAGTGCAACAATGAATGAATGGAAATCCAAAATCTCTTTAAATGTTCATTTAAATTAATAAAATAAAATTTTAAAAAGAATCTTTGTTTGCTTGATATTTAGATGCAATCCAAATCGAAGGCTTCGTTCCTTGATTCTCTGCAACAAGTGCCTCAAGTCCTCCTCACTTTCAGCAAGGAAGGTTGTATCATCTGCACAATTTTTTACCAAATCTTGCAGTCTAAAATTGACAGTACATACAATCAAGATGAGTTAATGATAATTGACGACTGGAATGCAAAAGGTGGAAAAAGTGAAGACGAAACAGTAGTTGGAAAATATGGGCTTGGTGATAGAAATGAAGCTGGAAAAAGAATGATTGAATTTTGTATTTTCATTTTTTACCTACCCACCAGACTACTTGAATCACCTAATTACAGTGTAAGACCACTAATATAAAAAGCTAAGGAAAGGTTTCTACACATAAATCAATCTTGGAGGGTTACAGATGTGAATCAAGGGAAAGAGAGAGGAAAAAAATTAATGTCGATTTTAAAAAAGCTTTATCCCTAAGTGTTTGGAGTATTCATTCTCACAACTGGCGCAGTATCCTTCCGCCACTGCTCTAGGAGTTCCTTCTCCTTTATTCTTCCTTTTTTTCAAATAAATTTTCTCCCTATTGAAAAATAAGGAGAGGCAAGTAAAGATCAAATAAATCTGTCTTGGTTGAATTGGATCCAGGCTACTCCCTAGAGGCAAAGATGATGAAACTTTGTCTCATATACATTGGTTATGTTGTCAGGAGGGGACCTTCCTTGAGAGGGTCAGAGAAAGAGGAAAATCCTCAAAGAGATGGATTGACACAGTGACTGTAACAATGGACTTGAGCATGAGGATAGTGCAGGACAGGGCAAGGTTCAAATATATTGTTCACAAGGTTGAGTTGTAGTCAACTCAATGGCACCTAACAACAGATTATCTGTAAGCAGGCTTTACCAGAGATAAAGTGTCATGGAAGTTACCTTTGTTACTAAGGGAAAGAAGTTACTCTAATATGAATCTTTGAAAAGTGTCAGATTTTTCCTCAGGGAAGCCAGATTAATTCTAGTTAATTAGCAGCTCCTCTATGAGCAGATATTTGAAAGTCTAGGGAAGAAATTAAACCACTTTTTAAATAAGTTACATCTCATCAATTGTCTGGAAAAACAGTCTAACGTTATCAAAACTTCTCTTCCATAAGATGTGATGTCCTTCTTTTGCTACACCACCTGATATTGTTGTTGTTGTTGTTGATTTCCTTCAAGTAGAGTACGACTCATAGCAACCTTATGATCAAAAGGCCTGAAGCCTTTCCTATGTCTATAGACATTTATAAAAGTTCATAGAGGGATCCAAGATGGTGGCGGATGCAGAGACAACGTGGTGAGCTGCAGGAGCAGCGAACCACTTAAAGCAGGGCCATTTGGCCTTCCACAGACTTCGGCTTATTAATAATTGAACACTTAAACAGTTGATGATTGGCCCTCAGTGAAGATCGAGGCTCAACAACAGGAATTCAAGGATTCCCAAGGAGAAATGTGTGAGTCTCGTGGCTCCCAACCCCCTCCCTCCACAGCCGCTGCAGCTCCATGAGGCTTCCACAGCCAGAACGAATGGATTCCCTCACCCAGGAGACATGCTGGGCACCGGCCCTCTTCAAGACTGGTACAGCGAAGCCACCACACTGCAAGGTGGATTTGGTCTGGAGAGAATTCTTGGAGCCAGGATGGCGGCTGTGGGGGAAGCAGGTGCCTGCCGGCCGCCCGCACAAGAAAGGCCGCACACCCGACAAGCGCCCATGAAAGGGGGTGGGGGCGCGCGCCCCCAATGGCCACCTGTGCTGGGGGGGTGCTCGCCCCACTGGCAGCCTGTGTAGGAGGTGGGGGATGGGATGCATGCCCGCCATCTGCAGGTTTGGGTTTCCTTGGACAGGCCAAAGAGGACAATTACCTATACAATGGATTGCTGAAAGTCACTGTGAGTCTGATGACCTTAACAGTGGCAGCATGCACAAGAGGACCGACATCCTAAATGGACCACATATTTTGTTCTGTTGAATGCTTCTGCCAAAAGATGGTTAGACCTGGGGGGAGTCTGTTCACAATTCTCAGGCTCCCTTTATCATATATAAAGGGGGAGGGCAGTGACACCTACTTCAAAATATAATATGACCACTTATGGGGGGGGTGGTAAAAGTGGCACTGCTGGAATTGGAAACACTATCCCTGACCACAGAGTCCTCAGTCAGGCGAGGGGACCAGACTGGGGTAGGGGCAATCGGAGGGGGGAGTATACCAGCCAGCTCCTGGGGGGTGTTGCCCGGCCCGGGGCAGGCTGCCCTCGGCCCCCGGCTTGGGGTGAGCCGTCGCAGCCCTCAGGGTGAGCT
>NW_006399990.1:2246758-2254974 GCF_000299155.1 Elephantulus edwardii | reverse complement strand
CAGCTCTGCAGCTGCATCCTGGCCCATCCTCACCCTTCTGCCCCCAACCCTCACCTCCTTGTTCCCCCAATATGTTTTTCCCAATTAAAAAAAAAAGAAAGAAAGAAAAAAGTTCATAGAGTTTCTGGAGGCATGTTATTTAGGAAGTGGATGCCACTCCTGCTTCCAGTCTCAAAGATTAAGTGTCCACCACCTGATAAGTGAGTCTATCCTGGCCAGGCTTTTTCTCCACCTCTTATTGATTTACTTGACTCCAGAAATATGTCACTAATGAGCAAAAATATCAGCATATTTAGTCAAATGAAAGTGAAATTAAAACTTTCTTTTTAAGGAAGGAAGTGGAATAATTTCTATAATCAAAACCTAATTTCTTGATAGACAAGAGTTAGTAAAAGCAGTCGATGGAATAAAATGGAGAAATTCTTTGGAATCCTGAAAACTAACTGTTGTTGCTGTGTACCATTGAGACTGAAAGACTCTTCGTTGACCCTCTGGCAGGTTTCCAGTGGCAGTTAATCATACAGGAAGAGATGGCCCATCCTTCTCCCTTGGAGCAGCTGGTGGATTCGAACTGCATGCCTTCAGGATTGGAACTGTATGGCCTCTTGCCACTAGACCACCATAGTTGCACATATGAACCGTAATATAAAAGTGGTAAGTTAGGCAGCTTTTAAAAAAATCAGTTCAAGGGAGCTCTGTTTGGCCTAGTGGCAAAAAGCTACACTGCAATCCCAGAGGTGAGTGGTTTTAATCCACCAGATACTCTGCTGGAGAAGGAGGAACATCTCCTCCTGTACAGGTCAGATCCAATTTGGCAGTACACACACACACACACACACACACACACACACACACACACACACACAATAATAAAAATCAGTTCATAGAAGATATATTTTAAAGTGGAAAATGGTGTATATTAGATGGAAATGGTAGTTAAGTCCACTTTGGCTATGGCAAGCTGAATAACAAAACAAAACCCATGTTGCCAAGCCCTGTGTCATCTCTATTATTGGTATATTTGAATCCATAGTGTCCACTGTGTCAATCCATTTCATTTGGCTTTTACTTTATTTCAGTGACCTTCTGACAAAACAAGATTTCTATTTAGCAAACGCTTTGTCCCGAAAGTAAAAACACATAGCAAAGTAGTTGTTCTTGTTATTTGGTGCCGTTGTGTGGACGTGACTCATAGCAATCCTGTAAACAACAAATCTGTACCCTGCCCTATCCTATGACATCATCATCTCTGATATACTTGAGCCCATCGCCATTGTAATGGAGTCAATCCATCTAATTAAGGTTCTTCCTATCTTTCACTGACCCTCCTCCGTTGCAAGCATGATGTCCTTTTCCAAGGACCTTTCTAACAACATACCCATAATACATGAGATGAAGCTTCACCATCTTTTCCTTCAAGAAGTACCCTGGCTGTACTTTCTCCAGGAGGACATATTTTTTTGTTATTGTTGTTCTTTTGTCAGTCCCTGAGATGTTTGGTACTCTTCTCTAATACCACAACTCAAAGTCATCAGTTTTCCATCACCCTTAGTCATTGTCCAAATTTCAAATGCATAACAAGAAATTTAAAAGGTCATGGGTTAAATCAGATGCACCTTAGTCTTTAAGCTGACATCATTGCTCCTTAAAAGTTTAGAGGTACTTAACAACAGATTTACCCAATGAAATATGTCTTTTTATTTCTTAACTGCTGACACCAACGGTATAGACTATGGATCAAGCAAGAGGAAATTGTTGACAACTATAATTTCTCCATCTCTCATGATACTACCTTTTGACGCAGTGGTGAGGATCTTTGTCTTGATGTTGAGATGTAACCCATATTGAAGGCTGTAGTCTTTGATCTTATATAGCAAACATTTCAAGTCCTTTTTGTTTTCAGGAAGCAAAGTTGTGTCATCTGCATAGTGCAGATTCTTGCTGAGTCTTCTTCTGATCCTAATGCTACAGTTTTCTTCATAAAGTCCACCTTCTCTAATGATATGCTCAACATACAAATTGAGTTGGTATTTGAAAAGGATATAGCCCTGAAGCACACTGTTTTGATTTTAAAACATATAGTGTTCCTTTGCTCTATTTTGAGGACAACTTCTTGGTCTAGTTATAGGGTTCACAAGAGCATAATCAAGTGTTCTGGGATTCCCACTCTTCTCAATGTTAGCTATAATTTGTTATGATCCATGCAATAAAATGCTTTTTTATAATCAATAAAAAACACATAAACATCCTACTAGTATCCTGTGATTTCAGCCAAGATCATTCTCCATCTTTCTTTTTCAGGGCAGCTGGTAGATTCAAACCACCTGCCTATGGGATTGCAGCGCAGCTTATTGCCACTAGGCCACCAGAGCTGCAAAGATCGTTCTAACACTAGCAATTACATCCCTGGTGCCATGGTCTCTTCGTAATCCAGCTTAAAGTTCTGGCAGTTCTTAATCAATATACTGTTCCAGTCATTCTGGAATAATCTTCAGAGAGATTGTACTTGTGTATGATATTAATCATAATGTTCAGTAATTTCCACATTTAACTGTTCTGTCTTTTGGGGGATGAGAACAAATATGGATCTCCAGTCATTTGGCCAGGTAGCTACCTTCCAGATTTCATGGCACACTCTGGTGAGCATAGCCTCTTGTAACATATCGATTGGTACCCCATCAGTTCCTAGGTCCTTCTGTTTTGCCAATGCTTTCAGTGTTGCTTGAACTTCTTCCTTCTTTACCAGAGGTTCCTGATCATATCCTATTTCCTGGAATGATTCCATGTCACCCAATTTGTTCCATTTATTTTACAATCTGAAGTTACATGACAAAATAGAGTCAAAGGTGACTCGATGGCGCATAACAACAACAACAACTGCTGCTAGGTTAATTGTGCTTCTATTCCTATGGCATTATTACTAATCGTAAGGTTTTGTATTGGTGATATATTTAAAAATTAGAAAAGCTCAATAAACTTTATGACAAAAAACATTCTCCCATCCTGAAGCTTACAACTGGACTAAAGGTCTATTGCTCTCATCTTCACATTGTTATTGTTGTTATATGTCATTATTTGTGACTCATAGTGACCCTACGTAAAACAGCCCTAAACCCTGCTCTATCCTGTGTCAATTTTATTATCTTTAACACACCTACCCCCATTACCCTAGTCACTGAATCAATCCAACTCATTGAGGGTTTTCCTCTCTTACACTGGCCTTCAACCCTCCCAAGCATGATGTCCCTCTCCAAGAACTGGTATCTCCTTGCAACATGTCCAAAGTATGTAAGAGCAAGCTTCAGAATCCTTGCCTCAAAGGAGTACTCTGCTATCACCCTCTCTAGGATGAACCTGTTTGTTCTCCTAGCAGTCAATGGTTTATTCAATACTCTTTTCCAGCACCACAACACAAAGGCATCAATTCTTCTTCTATCAACCCTAGTCACAGCCCAGCTTTCTGATGCACAACAAGTAATTGCAAAGACTATGGCCTGGATCAGGTGCATTTTATTCTCCAGACTGACATCATTGTTCTTCAGGACTCTGGAGAGGTTCTCTAACATCAAACTTTGCAAATCCAATTCTTCTTTTAATTTCCTGGCTGCTGGTATATAATTAATATCACATGGAAGCAAAATTCTAGTGATAATTATCCAAAAATGACTAGAACAGCACATTAACAGAGAACTGCCATAAATGCAGGCTAGGTTTAGAAGAGCCCGTGGTACCAGAGCATTATTATTAATGTTCAATGGATCTTGACTGAAAGTAGAAAGTTCAAGAAGAATGTCTATCTATGTTTTATTGACTATGCAAAGTCTTTTAACTGTGTGGATCGCAATAAGCTGTGACTGACTCTGAGAAGAATGTGAATCCCAGACTCTTGATTGTGCTTTTGCAAAGCCGATGCTTGGACCAGGAGGTAGTCATCAAAACAGAGCAAGGAAACACTGAATGGTTCAAAATTGGGAAAGGTGTACACGAGGAATATGTCCTAAATCCATGCCTTTTCAATCTAAATGCAGAACAGATAATTCAGGAGATTAGGCTCTATGAGGAGGAATGTGGCATGAGGATTGGAGGAAAGGAAAACTCATCAACAAATCTGCGTTATGCAGATGACACAACCCTGCTTACTGAAATGAGGAGGACCTGAAGTACTTGCTGCAGAAGGTCAACGACTGTAGTCTTCAACATGGATTGAAGCTCAATATCAAGAAAACAAAGATTCTCACCACTGGGACAATTAACAGCATCATGATAGATGAGGAAGAGATTGAGATCCTCACATTATCTACCGCAAAAAGAGTATAATCAGTGGCATGACAACTACTAACTCCACAAAGTGAAATATTTCCCATCTACAACATACATAGTACAAAACTGATTTTCAAGAGATCAGACATGCTCCCAAGCTCCCATATCTACTCTTACCAATTCTAACATCAACCATTCCTTGTAGGTCTTACTCCTCTACTATTGGGTTCTCTAATCCACTGCAATGGCCATATTAAATTCACAGACCATACTGACAAGTGTAATGTTTCTGAGGGAAGTTAACGAGTTATAACTCGGGCTGGAAACAGGATATAATTCTTCATTTAGGATAACTTTTTTGGTGTGCTCAAAGACACTTTGACCTTCAGAGTCTTGAGGTTTCAAGCAAGTGTTACAAAACTCTTGTTGTTAGGTGCCATTGAGTCAAGTACAACTCCTAGCAGCCCTATGAATAACAGATCTGAATTCTGTCCCATCTTGTGCCATCCTTATCAACTCTGATACACTTGAGGCCATTGCTGCAGTTACCATGTCAATCCATCTTGATGAGGGTCTTCTCTTTCACTGACCCTCTCCCCTTCCAGGCATAACATTCCTTTTAGCCTTGCCAATTAAGGCACCCTCAACACCAAATTCTCCAGCAAGCTGGAATGAATTTCCTGACTCTGATTCCATGGGGCAGCAGTCCATGTTCAGCTTTATCTCACATCAGTTCCTGGTTCTCATTGCTTTCATCTAGGTCCTGGTCTGAGTTATACAGAAATCTCCTGGCCAAAATTACATGCACTGGTTTCTCTGCTTCTTTTGCTAGATGGTAGAAAATTCCCATTTTCTACTGTTGAACCTGCTTGATCTAAGCCCAGTGGCAAGGCAAACTGACCAATCCCTAATAAGTAAGTAGTCTACACACCATATTTGCATGTTCCTACCCAAAGGTGCTGCTATTCACATAATTAATCCCACCCAGTCATGTGCAAAAATCAAAACTGATGGCTCGGAAAGCCATTTTGAGTAATTGGACCCCTAAGCCATAAGATGCCCCTTGGCTTTTTCAGTCATTGACTTTCATTCTTACATTAATTTTCTCCTTATAATCATCTTACTAATAATTTCATGAAAGCTTATAAATCAGATAATTCATGCCTTTATCAACCCTATTTTAGATGGGGAAGGACAAATTCAAAATTGGCTATCAACTCAGTATTCAGAGATGACAAACCAGTTCCTTTTTTCTGAAAGATCTTGTATTCCACTTGGAACTTTGAGCATCTGGATCAGTAAATCCAATCTAGAGAAAGCCATTAAACTGTAGCCGTCTAAAGCTTGATAAAGGACCCCAGAAAAATTGGGGGTTTTCCTTTTGCTAATAGCAGAGCAAAGGGCCAGGTTTATCATCCAAGCAAGGAATCGAGGTTTAAAAAAGAAATAAGTTATTGAAAGGAGAAGATATGAATGTTATGCCCAGACACCTCACTGAGCAAAGGAACAGGTAGAGTCACTAAAAGTTTTAGCCAGGAGGAAAAGGACATCAAGTTTACTCATGAAAGGAGATGGAGATTTCAGAAACTGGTCCATATAGGAGGGGTAAAGATAACTAGGTGTGTGCACAGTTGATCTTTCAAGATGAAGGCTTCTGGGCCAAGAGACATCCTTTGTTTTAGGGTGGCATATATGCTCTGTAGAGCAAGGTTCTGTGTTTAGAGTGCTTTGTCTTGCAGATAGCTTCACAACTTGCCAGGGAAGGTTAGATCTCAGTCACAAGTGGTGTTTCTGAATGCTTCAGCTCGTTTAGCTTGATGTCAAGTTTTAAAGACTTCTTAAAAAAAGAAAAGAAGACAAAACAGATGCCAATTAGCAAACAATGTTTTCATTTAAAAAAATGAAATAAGGTTTAATGTGACAGGTTGTTTCTATATACATCAAGGGGAAACCAACTCATAGCTGATCCTCCTGCAGGTTTAAAAATATGTTGTTATGTTGTTATGTGCAGTCAAGTCGCTTGCGACTCATAGCGACCCTATGTACAACAGCCCTAAACTCCACTCTGTCCTGTGCCAATCGCACTGTCTCCGACACTTCCATCCCAATTATCCCAGTCACTGAATCAATCCACCTCATAGAGGGCTATTAATTATTATATTACATTACATTACATTACATTACATTACATTACATTACATTATATAAAATGTATCAGAATGATTACATGAAACACAATGTGAATGAATGATAGTGTGAAACAAAGTTTATGAACTTTCTACCCAAATCAACATAAAAGACATTTTTTTAAAAAAATCTTTTATATTGGTTTGCATACAAAATTCATATAAATTTTGTTTCCAGCAGGTTTTAAGAGGCAGTAAATCCTGAGAGAGGAGATTGCTCATTTTTCTCCCTTGGAGTAGCTGGTGAATTTAAATTGTGTGCCTTTGAGTTGACAGCATAATTTCCCATCACTAAACCACCAGCTCTCCCTAAAGTGATAAGTTGTTGCTGTTGTTGATTGTCTTCGAGTCGAGCATGACTTGTAGTGACCCTATAAACAAAAAGGCTTGAAGCCCCTCTACAACTATCAACATTTATCAAAGTTCATAGGGTTTCCTATTATTTAGGAAGTGGAAGAGTTATCTGAATTCCAGGCTACTTATGTAGGATGTGTTCCCAGGTCTTATGATAATTTTGGCTGACTATTTTGATCTGAACTGCTGAGGGTGGGGGAACAGTTGGAAATTGCCTGAATTTATCCAGCTCAAAATGCAGAAAAGCAGTTCAGCGTGTTAATCATGTGCACTCTTCTGATTTTAAAGTGAAATCTAGTCTGTCTCCATTCTCCCATAAGAATTGTACACTCCTCTTTCTTGAAAGGTATATTAAGGAAACTCTCTTCTGTAACTTCATGCTAAAAAGAAATGTAGAAGCCTACTAGGTAGAGGGGGGAAATTGTCTTACTATCTAATCCAACTTTTTGCTTCACCTGAAGTCGTAGATTGTCATCATATTAGCTTTATAGGACCTGAATAGGGAGCTCCGGTGGCCAAGTAATAAGAAACTTGTGTTGCAATCCCAAAGGCACGTGGTTCAATTCCACCAGCTTGCTCTGCTGGAGAAGAATAAGCAATCAATTTCCTCCTGTGCTATCAATTGCTGCTGAAAGCCTGCTTGCTAGAAGGTCAGCTATGGGTTAGTTCTCACTTGATGATACTCAACAAGACTCAAACTTCCATGATCATAAGTTATACAAGCAAGAACAAATTTTAATAAATGGTGTCCAAAAAAATACACAGTGGAATTATAATGATAGATATGATGAAAGGGGATAGGAATGACCACATCTAATCATCTTTTCCCCCTTCACTATGTAGCTTAACCAGGACACATGACATCATGACATGGTGTCTAAACTCCTTCAACCAGCCATCTTTTTATACTATTAGTTGGAGCCATTTGGTTGTGGCAGATCACCTTAACTGGATTATTGCAGCAGTTAATAGCTTCAAGCACCTTCTGCTGTTTGAGGCTCATTTTCAGAGTTTTACCATATCTTACTGCTTCTAAGCAATGATAGTTATAGAAAAGCCTCAGGTCTTTTGTTAATTGGGTGACTATGAGCTGTTCTTGACTCAACAGCAATAGACAACAACAACTGCTTCTAAGGAGTTAAGGACAGAAAATAGTATACATGCAAATGCAACAGCCATTATCATTCTGAATAGAGAGAGACTAAAAACATTTTCTTTGTGAACAGGAACTGAAGGACCCCCAAACCGCTGGTCCTGTTCTGTCCCGAGTGGACGGCGAAGACCCAAGACTCCAAGACACCGGCTTGATGCAACAGCAAGAGATAAGAGGTTTATTGCGGAGCTCCGGCCGACCCTTATCTCTCGCAGGAGACAAAGGAGCCGACCGAGAGCAGACAAAGTTGGGTTTTTTTATAC
>NW_006399990.1:2232800-2245858 GCF_000299155.1 Elephantulus edwardii | reverse complement strand
AAATGGGAAAATGTTCCCTGTTCATGGAAAGGAAGACACACTATATTGTAAAAATGGCAATGCTACCAAAAGCAATCTGCATGTTTAATGCAATCTCAATTGTTGTTGTGGTGGTTGTTTGCTTTCAAATTAAGCATGACTCATTGCAACCCTATAAACAAAAGACCTGAAGCCTTTCTATAACGATAGTCATTTCTCAAAGATCATAGAGTTTCCAGAGGCATGTTGTATAGGAAGTGGATGTCACTCCTGCTTTCAAATCTGTCTTAAACTGGGAGCTCCACCAAGCACTGCCCATCATGGGCAACCATTTTTCAAAGAGATCAAAAGGGAAATTGTCAAGTTTATTTGGAAAGGAAAGAGACTACATAAGCAAAGCACTTCGGAAAAACAAAAATGAAGTGAGAAGCATAGCACTCCCTGACTTCAAAATCTACTACACTGCAGTAGTAAACAAAACAGCATGGTACTGTTGCAATGATAGGCACATAGACCAATGGAACAGAATTGAGAATCCAGAAATGGACCTATCTATCTATGGTCAGCTGATATTGTTGTTGTTGTTGTTTGATGCCATCGAGCCGTAAATGACTCATAGCGACCCTATGAACGAACAGTCTGAGCACTGTTCGTACATAGAATTTCCGGAGGCAAGCCATTTCGGAAGTGGATGCACTCCTGCTTCAAGGCAGCTGATATTAAACAAGAAAATAAAACCTATCAAATGGGGAAATAACAGTCTCTTCAACAAGTGGTGCTAACAAAACTGGACTGCTACCTACAGAAAACTGAAACAGGATCCACATCTCATACCACACAAAAAAATCAATTCAAAGTAGATCAGTGACCTCGGGATAAAGATCAAACCCATAAAACTCTTAAGAGGTAAACTGGGACCAAGCTTAGAAGGCCTAGCCTATGGTATAGAGACACTGCCAAATATGGCTAGAAATGCACAATCTGAAGAGGATAAAACTGGTGAATGGAACCTTCTAAAGATTAAATCTCTGTGCTAATCAAAAACTTTTTCCAACAGGGTGAAAAGAAAACCTACTGACTGGGAACAAACATTTGGCAATAATGAAGGAAGAATATGGCACTTGTCCCACCACTCCCAAGCTTTATAACTTCCTGAGAAACTTGATAACATCTAACCTGGTCATATTAAAGACCAAACCAAACAATGGATCCTGATAAGGGTCTGAGCTTGGGAAAAAAAGTGCTAAAACCTAATTTAATTAACATGTCAAATTCTGAGAAATACCATCTTAGTCCTCCCCAGGACCCCTATAAAAAGGAAACCCCCACAAACTGCCTGCTCGCCATTTGATCCTGTCAGCATGCCACACTGCTGGGTCACTTAGCGTCCCTCTCAGACTACACAATAAAGGCCTGTTCGTTTCTTGAGACCAATTCCTTTCTTTATTTCTCTCCTTCGTGCTCTCACCCTCTTTTTATATCTAACAAATACCATCTCAGAAAAGAGTCTCAAAACAAAAGTTTATAGAATCCTACAGGGCCACCACAAGAAAAAGACTGATAATCCAATTACAAAATGGGCAAATGACATGGAAAGACTACACAGATGAGGACATTCAGCTGGCCAAGAGACATATGAAGAAATGCTCCAAACCACTTGCCATAAAAGTAGATACAAATCAAAACCACAATGAGATACCATCTCATTCCAGTAGCAGTGGCAAAGTTTAGTAGGACAGCTAGTAATAATTGTTGGAAAGGATGTCAAGATAAAAACTCATACATTGTTGGTGGGATTATAAAATGGAACAACCACTCTGGAAGGAAATTTGGTGTTTCCTCAAAAATATGAATATAGAAATTCCATATGACTCAGCTATTCCAACTTCTTGGAATATAGCCTGAGAAAATGAGAAGTGAAGCACAGAGACTTGTACACCAATGTTCATAGCAGCATTAATAATCATAGCAAGAACATGGAAACAGCCCAAATGTCCAACCACAGTGGAATGGAGTGAGCAAATGATGGTACATTCATACAATGGAATACTACAAAGAACACAAGAGTAATAATTTTGTAAATTACTACCTAACATGGGAGGGACTGCAAAGCATTATGCTAAGTGAACTAACTCAGTCTCATAAAGACAAATACTGTATAAGACCTTAATTGTATAATGAGAACAAGGATCCAGTGGGGGGCGTGCCTAATCAGATCACACAATTTGATGGGGGGGGTGCATAAAGGAATGGCAAAAAACAAGGTACACAAATTTAACTATATGAAACTGTATATAAATCAGTATAAAATTTACTCATTTATTTTTCCCCAAGAAACAAAAAGGTCTTTCTTTTATAGTCTGCTAGGGACACCAAGTGACTAAGAGCAGACAAAGTCAGAATGGCTCAGGCAGTCAAGGTCAGTTTCTTTTGAGAAGGGTTTTAGGGAGGACTATGGAAGATAGTATTTTTCTCAGAATTTGGGGCTGTTAAGGGTTTTGGGCTTTTATGATCAGGTCTAGAGCCTTATCAGGATCCATTGTCTGGTCTGGCCTTTGATTTGATTGTCTTAAGAGGTTACCAGGTTTCTCAAAGAATGATCAGGCCTGGGGGCAACTGCTACATTCTTCCTCCATTCCAGACGCTAAAGGAATATAATGGTTAGGTGCAAAGTTATCTCTAGCTACTTCCTGCTGAATTGGGATGATGTTAGGAGGCTGGTGTTGGTTTCGTCTAAGGTTTGAAGGAGGAGCATCATTTTCGCATGTTTCTGGACAGCTTGGAAGATGGTGGTGAGGCGGTTTATTAAAAATTTCTGAAAGAGATTTAAAAACAGGCAGCAAGAGTTATAAAAAAAAATAACTAGAAAAAGAACTGTAATGGACGTAGCCAAGGGGGAATTCCTGTTTGCCACTAGGTCCCTGATTGTCTATTTAGGGCATTGTTGTTGTTGTTGTTGTTATGTGCCGTTGAGTCGCTTGCGACTCATAGCGACCCTATGTACAACAGCCCTAAACTCTGCTCTGTCCTGTGCCAATCGCACTGTATCTGATACTCCCATCCCAATTATCCCAGTCACTGAATCAATCCACCTCATAGAGTGCCTTCCTCTCCTGCGCTGTCCCTCCACCCTCCCAAGCATGATATCCCTCTCCAGAGACCGGTCTCTCCTCACAATGAAGGACCCCCGAACCGGTGGTCCTGTTCTGAGCGGATGGCGAAGACCCAAGACTCCAAGACACCGGCTTGACGTAACAGCAAGAGGCAAGAGGTTTATTGCGGAGCTCCGGGCCGACACGTATCTCTCGCAGGAGATAGAGGAGCCAACCTTGACCAGACAAAGTTGGCTCTTTTTATACACTTTAGGGGGATACAACTGGGTATCAGCTTCTCATTGGGTGATGAAAGCACAGTTTGAATTCATTGGTTCCGTTTTCGCTCATGGTTTACACAGCATATTTGCACGTAGCACCTGTGGCAGTCACGTAGCACATGTGGCAGTTAGACAGATCTTAAGTTATTAGCATATTTGTCCAACCTTGGTGGTTAGCCATTCCCTGGAATATTAACTATAGGGTGGTTTCACAAATTCTTAAGCATACAATGAGTTCAAACTCCAGGGCAGTGGAAAAGCACAAGACACATTGGTTATCAGTTGGGAAACAAAGGCACATGGGTTATCAGTCGAGAAACATCTGCTTGTTTGCCCTACCCTGTAGTTAGCCATTCTCGAAATACCATTGCCCTGGGATCAGACTTTTCTTCCTGGAACACTGGGTGTGGGGCTCTACCAGGGACAATGGAAAAATTCCTGATTTTAACTTAGCTGAGAACTATAGAAACCTGAGTTTAATTCAGCTGAGAACTATAGAAACCTGAGTTTAATTCAGCTGAGAACTATAGAAACCTGAGTTTAATTCAGCTGAGAACTATAGAAACCTGAGTTTAATTCAGCTGAGAACTATAGGGGCCATTTTAATTTTAATCTTTCAACAACATGTCCAAAGTATGTTAGACAGAGCATCAGAATCTTTGCCTCCAAGGAGCCACCCGGTTTAACCCTTTCCAGGACAAATCTGTTTGTTTTCCTAGCAGTCCATGGTATTCTCAATACTCTTCTCCAGCACCACAGCTCAAAGGCATCAATTCTCCTTCTATCCTCCCTGGTCATTGTCCAACTCTCTGATGCATAACAAGTGATTGCGAAGACCATAGCCTGTCTCAGACGCACTTTAGTCTCCAGAGAGACACCATTGCTCTTCAGGACTTTGGAGAGGTCCCTAACAGCAGTCTTTCCCATGGCAATGCGCCTTTTAGTTTTCTCTTAGAAACTGGCAGAGACTATCTTTGCATGTAGTTAAGTCTCTTGTCTTGTAATACAACTGCTATTTGGGAGTCAATGTGGTCTTGGACTGCAAAAAGCTGAGTTGCAATATTGTCTATTGACTTCTGGAGAGTTTTTGAGAGATGCTAGACTTTTTCTAGGGAGATGTGTAGGCCCATTGTCTTCATAGTAGCTCTTATTATTTACACTAAAGGAAGGAGTGTTATTATGGTTTGTTTTTAAGATGCTGCATTAGAGCGAAAGGTATTATTTCGGAGTTGGTTGTGAATGGGCCAGGGGGAGGTAAGCCAGTGTGCATGTTCCTGTCCAATTGGTTGGCAAGCAGGAGTAGATAGCCAAAGAAGAGTCAGTATCCTTACCTTCTTATGATCTGTAAGATGTAACCAATATACTTGAGTTAGGAGTTGAAGAAATTTTGTTGTTGTTGTTTTTTTGTGGAAGGTGTCGGTTTCTCTAACTCCAGTCTTTTTGTTGGGTAATGTAGAAAGAGATGAATGGTTTGAAACAGCACACAGTGCCAATCTTGATAGTGCCAGGAGATTATATTAAGGAATGGAATAGAGAGATCTGGGCTTCTTCCTAAGCAGAAGGCAGAATGAGTTTAGGTTAGGTCTGGTGACGTTATGCTCAGTAAGAGTTCAGCGTATGGGGTAGGTTGGGATGATATAAGAGGCTCTTCACAGGTTTTGGGTTTTGGTTGTTGTGGAGTATGAGTTGGTTAGAAAGGAGGCAAGGATTTGGATAAGAACTTTTCAGGAGGAGTATGACTTTAGGAGAATTTCTTAAGGAGAAAAGAGTTGTTAGTATAGACACAGTTGGAGGTGGGGAAGGGTGGTTTGAGTGAGGCCTTGGACAATAGACCTGACAATGGGCCTGGGGAACCAGTGGAAAACACTGTATTTGGTCTACCTAGCTTTAAAATTATGCCGGTTTTTTCCTGCAACTCATTATTTGCTGGTACTACAAATCAAGGTAAACACAGTTCACTTCCTCTCACTTTCTAGAACTTACTGGATATCTTCATATTTATCCTTTACTGTATTTCATACTCTGGCACAACCAGACATCCTACTTTAAGTCAAAAGTGTTGTTGGTTTTTTCTTTTATTCTCATTTCATTTGCCTTCTCTTTTATAGAAGACATCTATCTGGAGGGTTCAATTAAAGCAAAAAGAGCCCCTGGTCTACCAGGTGGTACAGGCCAGGTATTGCATTATTGCAGTATTCCACAGAAAAATAAATTTTTCTTAAGGACTTTCAAGATAAGCGTGGACCAGTTTTTTTCAGTCAACAGCCTAGACCTGTGGAGATCCCTTGGGTTGTTCTGGCAATAAATGTAGACCTGCTGACATTTTTCAAGAACTTGGGAATTACTGGGAATGATTTTCTTAAGCGTTGATTTGCATACTACACCTGCTTTCTGTTATTGTGGGGAAAGCTTCTCCCCACCCAGTAAAGTTATCTGCAAGAGCTAATAGATATTTATACACTTGCTGTGGTCCATGACTGTAGAAACTACCTGACAATCTTCCCAGGAGAAGTGCCAACATGCTGAATAGGTTTAACTAGATGTGAAGTCTAGGGGTGTGCCTATGGGTTATTTCTCAGTAATACTTCACAGCCATTAACAACCTGCTTAATGGTCTTAAGACTTACCCTCTATTAGTTTTTGTGAAAATATACCCAGTGCCTCTTGCCTGTAAAAGACTTACAAAGATTTGGGGGTTTTTCACAATACAGCCCTGAAGGTGAGAAATATTTGACCACCTCATCTTCTACAGTATATTTTTACTATTTCTGAGAAGCAAGGATGAGATGAACTTTCTCTGCTTGAGTATCCTTAAGCTCTTTATATTAAGTGCATCCTTATGCTCTTCTCTTAACTTAAACTCACCATCAGGCTGCTTCTGATTCATTATGACTCTGTGCCAGGTTTCTGAGGCTACAAATCTTAACAGGAAGTCACTTGTCATCTTTCTACTTTAGAACTACTGGTGGATTCAAAAGAGTGCAGAAATATTGGTTAGCAGTACAGCACACTAATGGCTGTGTATGCCACCAGAGCTCTTTGAGAGAACTAAAGTCAATGAATCCTATGCCTTCTTACTTCCATACTTAAAGTGAGAGTCGTTTGGTGTTTTGTTTTGGTTTTGTTTTTTTTTCCAAGAATGTCACTCCTGCTTTGACCAAAAGATTTCTTCATTTGGGAACACATAAGAGTGGGACAAGGTCTTGGATCCTAACTGGAAGGCAAGAAGGCAGGTAAATTGTTTTCTTTGGGGTTTGTTTTCTACCAGATAAATTCACAATAAACAACTGGAGAGGGGCTAATAGGTTAGTTCAGGGGGCTCATTTAATTTAAACTCACATATACAATTTTCTTACTTGCCCCATCCATGGCTGCTAAGGCTCTGCTGGGGTAACAGTAATGGTCTGACTGCTGGGTACTAGGTTGTCCTCTGGGTGTCATCATTCAGATAGTGTGGCCTTCCAGGGTTTGGCCAGGAGGAAAGGCGTCTTAGCAAACTGACTTGCTCTGGGTCACTCAAGGTAATCTCTCTTCCAATGCTTTTCTCCTTTATAGTATCTGTGCTACATTGACCCCAGCTGTGCTGGCTGCCATCTTGTATTTGTGGATCAGAAGACAGCATAATTTTTGGAAACAATACTGAAATTTGTGTATGGATTCACAGTTAATCAAAATCACAAATTTACCCTCTTTATACTGGTTATACTTATGGCACCAGTAGCCAGGAAATTAAAAGATGCATTGCGATGGGAAAGTCTGCTGTTAGGGACCTCTCCAAAATACTGAAGAACAATGGTGTCACTCTGGAGACTAAGGTGCATCTGATACAGGTCATGGTCTTTGCAATCACTTGTTATGTATCAGAGTTGGACAATGACTAGGAAGGATAGAAGGAGAATTGATGCCTTTGAGCTGTGGCACTGGAGAAGAGTATCTAATGTACCATGGACTGCTAGGAAAACAAACAGATTCATCCTAGAGAGAGTTAAACCAGGCTGCTCCTTGGAGGCAAGGATTCTGGGGCTTCGTCTGACATACTTTGGACATGTTGTAAGGAGAGACCAGTCCTAGGAGAGGGACATCATGCTTGGTAGGAAGGTGGAGGGACAGTGCAAGAGGGGAAGACCCTCTATGAGGTGGATTTATTCAGTGACTGGGGTAATCAGGATGGGTGTGTCAGAGGCAGTGTGATTGGCACAGGATAGAGCTGGGTTTAGGGCTATTGTACATAGGGCCGCTATAAGTTGCAAGCGACTCGATGGCACATAACAACAACAACATAACAACTGACTATAGGTCTCAAATCCTTCCTCTGCCAGCCTTGAGATGGTATCTCTCTACCTTCACATAACTTTTGCAGATTTCACCTGATGTTTGCAAGAGACTGAGTAATAAAATGCAAGTGTAAGTTAAAAACTTATAAGTAGACCGAGCTATCTATGGTCAACTGATATTTGACAAGGAAACAAAACCTATGTAATGGGGAAATAATAACCTCTTCAACAGATGGTGCTGGCAAAACTGGACCTGCAGAGAGGTGAAACAGGATCCACATCTCATACCATACACAAAAATAAACCCAAGGTGGATCAGAGTTCTGGAAGTAAAACCCAAAACCATAAAATTCATAAGAGACAAATTTGGACCAAGCTTAGACAGCCTGTTCTATGGTATAAAAAACCTGCCAAATATAGCAAGAAATGTACAATTTGGAGAGGATAAAATTGAATGGGACCTTGTAAAGATTAAATCTCTGTGCACATCAAAACCGTTTTCCAACAGAATGAAAAGAAAACCTACTGACTTGGAAAATATTTGACAATACCATTTTAGATAAGGGTCACATATTAAAAATTTACAGAATCCTAAAGGGCCTCCACAAAAAAAAAAAACAAACCTGATAACACAATTACAATATGGGCAAAAGACAATGAAAAGAATTTTCACAGAGGAGGATATTTAGATGGCAAACAGACACATGAAGAAATACTCCAAATCACCGGCAGTAAAATAGATGCGCATCAAAACCACAATGAGATACCATCTCACTCCAGTAACAGTGGCAAAGTTGTAACAGGGCAGCAAGTAATAAATGTTGGAGAGGATGTGGTGAGATAGAAACTCTTATACATTGTTGGTTTGGTGGCAAAATTGTACAAGCATTCTGGAAGGTGTTTTGGCGCTTCCTCAAAAAGCTGAACATAGAAATTCCTTATGACCTCCATTATTCTACTGCTTGGAATATACCCTGAGAAAATGAGAACTGAGGCACAGCAATGTTCATTGCAGTGTTATTCACCATCAGAAGAACATGGAAACAGACCAAATGTACAACCACAAACAAATAGATTGAGAAATTATGGTACATTCACACAATGGAATACTACACAACATGTAGGAGCAATGATGTAAATTACTACCTAACTTGGGAGGGACCAGAGAGCAATATGCTACGTGAACTCAGTCCCATAAGAACAAATACTGTATAAGACCATTATCATAGAATGAGTATGAGGACCCTAGGGGAGGGAGGAGCAGAAGGGTGAGGATGGGTGGAGGGGTGTTTAATCATAGGGTCACACAAATTGATGGGGAGTTGAAAGAAATGGGAAAGATCCGGTATGAAAAACAATGTATTAATTTTGTAGCTAAAACAGTATAAAACAATTTTTTTTATTAATTTTAATGAAAATTTACGAAGACTTTGGATTTCCATTCATTCGTTGTTGCACTTTTCTCCCTGCCCAACCTCCCGCCCCCACAGACTCTTCTCTTTGAAAAGTAAAATTTTATAAAAAATTAAAACCCAAGATTTTTTCCCCTGCATCATTTCAGAGTCTACTGTTGGAGTCCTTCCTAAGGTCTCTATAAGTAAATTATGGAAAACTGCAGGACTTTTCTTCTTCCTTTTGGATAACTTCTTTAATTTTGTTATAGTTAACAGACTTAGAAAATACACATTTTCTAAGATCATAGGGAATCATTTATCAAATTTCCCTTTTAGTAGTTCATGCTTGCTTTGTTTTTGTCACTATTAATGTTGAGATTGCACCCAGAAAGGCATACAATCACATTTGAGAGCTGTTGAATTATGGCCAGATCTACTGTTGTCCAAGTATCCACCATGCTGCCTGCTCAGTGCCCATCACCAAGGGCAGGTGGAGACTATCTCCTCCAGAGACGAGCATAGTTCCCGAACACACCCTAACCTGTGTGGGGCGCTCACTGGGCTTCTTTGGAAAGAAATTTGATTGTTTTCAGAACAGGTACAAGTCCTTTAAGTTTATGTTAGACAAGCAAAAGGTGATAAGAGGCTGAGAGAAGTCATTTTCCAGATAAAAGTGTAGCAGAGGGATAAACAGATCACAGATTGCATTTTCTGTGCCACTGGGTACCTGGACATTATCCCACCAAATACCACCCTCTCTCATCTTTGACATTTGTCCAAAATTGAAGTGTGAATAGTCTCCTTGCTTAGTCCAGGGAGGAATGCATCCTCTAGACACCGCATAGAATTCAAAATAGATTTTCCCCTAACAGTCTACTCGAGTCTCTATATAAACAAACATCTGTCCCAATTGAATGTGCTATCGTTCTCTCAGCTTTGATCCCAATACTTCCATTTTCTCTTTCTGCTTTCTCTTACAATGTATATATGCTATGAACCTTAAATTACTAATTTATTTGGTTTTTGAGTGAAGATTCAGCTTCAGGCTATGACAGGGTCAACCTTGAAACTGAGGATTTTTTTTTTCTCCTACTAGCAAGAATAACAGAACAAGAGACAAAACTTAGACACACAAGGAATTCATTTAAAAGAATTTGAAAAAGTAATTTGTGTAGGGAGTAATTACCTTCCCAACTAAAGGTCTGTTTTATCACAGATCTTCATACTTGAAGGATTAATTCCCCCCCCCAACTATCATCTAATATCTACTCATCAAAGTATGTATGCCTGCTGCTTCAAGCCTTTTTCTTCTCCCATTTTAAATTCTTCTTTTGTCCATCTCTATCAAACCAGTACGAAGAGACAAGCATGTTCCTTACTTGGAAGAATTCTTCATTTCCAGTTAGAACTTTTGAGTATCTACATCCAAAACGCAAAGTCCAGTCCAGAGGAAAGCATCAGATTGCAGCAATTTACACAAGTTCACGGCAGAGCATCTGTTGAGGTTCTGGTCAACTCATCCCTCACCAGGAACACTAGTTGCATACTCAAGGTTCCATACATGTTTCTCCACTTCAAAGTCACCCATCTTCTCTTACAATGTCTTCGTCCTCACAACTCACTGCATATTAGGCCAGTTGTCCTTCTTCCTCGGCACCTGTGTGAGGTGGGTCAGAACGCCAGTGGAACACATCCAACGGTAGCCAGCCTCTTCACTGCTGAAATTCCCTACTTCCACTCAACAAGGGGATCCAAGTGATGACCATGGGCAAGCACACCAGGCTGCCTACTCACTGACCCTGTTTTCCTCCCCGTCCTATCAAAGGGTTTTTGAGAGGCACTGACTTCCTTCCTCAGCCTGCCTAAATCTACCTCCAATATTAAGTCTCTCCTCCATTCTGCTTTCAAAAAAACTGCATTTCTGTAAGAAAAATCTTTCCCTTTTTAAAATGTTTAACCAAACATGAACTAACACTGGGGCTTACACACTTTCTGTAATCCACAAGTCCCAATATTCATTTCTGTCATGTATTTTATACCACAACATGGAAGAAACATTCAAAATCCATGAAGTTGTTATGTGCCATTGAGTCGCCTGCAACACATAGTGACTCTGAACAGTAGCCTTGAATCCTGCTCTATCCTGAGCCAGTCTCAGTGTCTCTGTTACATCTAACCCCATTACCCCAGTCACTGTGTCAATCCATCTCATCCAGGTCCTTCCACTGCTATGCTGACCTTCCAACCATGATGTCCTTCTCCAAGGAGTGGTCATTGTTGGCAACACGCCCAAAGTATGTAAGACAGAGTGGTGACTGTCCCTGGCTGCTGACCATCCTATGTCCCTTCAACAGATGGTTCCCAGTGTCCTGTCCATCCAGTCTGTGGTCCCTCTCTGAATGCTTTCTCCAAAGGTTGTAACATCTCATAAGCTTCTCACTGGTTTAAATAAAAGCTTTGGCACATACATGTTCACATTTTTTAAAAAAAATTCTTGCCTCCAAGGAGTAATCTGGTTTCACCCTCTTGAAGACAGACCTGTTGTTTCTCTTGGCAGTTCAAGAAATGTTCAACATTTTTCTCCAGCACCACAACTCAAAAGCATCTGTCTATTCTGTCATCCTTAAGTCATTGTACGTTTAGATAAACACTTAAACTTTAACACATAATACTTTCAAAAACATATCACTTTATTTTATTCCACTACTAAGAACATAAAACACCTTTCTAAACAACAACAAAAAAAATACCTTAGCTGTACATCTCCCATGTCCATAGCTTCTTATTCTTTGCTGATTTCTGGTTTTCTTCCTTTACTGCTATTACTGCTGCCCTCGGTCCCAGACCAACTCTCTCAATAATCTCTGGCCCAAGCAGAAAAGCTGCTTCTCCTTTCTTAATAGTAGTAAGATTCTTATTTTCTGCTTTAAAATCTGCTCAGTTTAAACAGGAGAGAATGGCAAGACTGCCCAATCCTTTTCCAAGTGGTAAAAGGCAATCAGATGTGCATGGTGGCTTTTTGGTGCAGAGGTTTTAGAGTAGCAGATATCATTTATTATGGCATATAAACTCTAGCTACCCCAGCTTGTTTCAAGATTTTTTTAATCAGGGTCTCCGATTAGTCACACTATCCAGCATTAGCAGCTGTAAATAGTGAGTTAACTTTATAGTTGATGTGAGGACAGGGAGATCAGAGAGAGGAAGAAATGATCTTATTTGGGGATGAACTTTTTTTATTACATGTTAAAGAAGTCCACTACTGCACTACATAGTGCATGGCAATTATGAGGCATTTTTGAGAGCTGACTTAACTAACTCTCCAAGTTAAAAGATGTCTTTGGATTGAGTGAATAGCACTAGGATTACACCACTAACCCAGACGTTAGCTACTCCAGTGATTCAAATCCACCAGTGACTCCACAGGAGAAAGATGGGCAATCTCCTCTGGTCCCAACTACAGCCTTAGAAAACTCACACAATGGTCAGCTATGAGTCAGCCCCAACATGACAACAAGGAGTGAGTGAGTAACCCAAATCTGAAATAAGGAAGGGTAGAGTCTTTACCTACCAGCCCATATGCCCTACCAGTCCTTATGCCTTTCTAAAGCAGATAGTTTTCACTACTGTATTTAACACAATAAATCTGTGTCTCTAGGCTAGTAGGAAATACTGAAGCCTTCTTTGTGAGCTGCCTTTTTTTGTTTCTCTTTATTCTGTGATTTTTCTAGTGGATTTTCAGTACTTTTTAAATCACAGAGCTATCAAAGTTTAGAGTAGTTTCAGTGCATTAAGAGTTGTTCTGTATGCACACCCATGTTTATTGCAGCTTTGTTCACAATAGCAAAGAGTTGGAAACAACCTAAGTGCCCATCAACAAACGAATGGATAGAGAAGCGGTGGTATAATCACACAGCGGAATACTACGCTGTGTTGAAAAACAAGGACCTCATGCAGTATTCTTCAAAATAGGTGACCCTGGAGGACATTATGCTGAGTGAAGTATCTCAGTCACAAAAGGACAAATACTACATGGTGCCA
>NW_006399990.1:2227340-2232476 GCF_000299155.1 Elephantulus edwardii | reverse complement strand
AAAAAAAAAGAGTTGCTCCATTAACCAAAAGGTGAGCTGATTCAAATCCACCAGCTGCTCTGAGGGAAAACTTTAAGCAGTTTCCTCTCATAAAGATTTTCAGCCTCATATTGAGGCCAGGGGTAGTAGGGGGGAGGGGATGTAGGGAGATGGCACTATAAGTTATAATCCACTTAACAACAGTGGGTTTGGTTTTTTGAGCATCAAAGTTCCATCACTTCCTAAATTTTAAGAACTTTAATTGAAAGTTTATATTGATGATACTGTTTGTAGACAGTTAACCATCAATGAAGGCTCGACCATCATTGCGAATCTTTTAAATGTTCTCTTAGGAAAGAATACTAGTCGTTGCAACTTCTGTGTTTCTGGGGATTTTTGATGCTCAGTTCCCTGTGCTGATCTCAAAGGTTCTTGGCTATCCCTCCCCTCTCTCATTCCTTTGCAGTCCTTGTAGTTTGTGGTGAGAGAAGTTTGTTGGCGCCACCTACACACACCCTTTACACTACACATGTGCTTCAAATTTCATTTTTTTAAAAATGCTTTATATTGCTTTTTTTTAAAGGGAAAAATAAACTAATTGAATAGTTTCTGCATGTACAATTCAATGCCACTGATTATTATCCTTGGGGTTACGCATCATTCTCTTACTCTAAATTATTCCTCCTTCACTAACATATATTCACTGCCCCCTAAAATTCCTCTCTTAGCTTTTGAGTTACCACTGTGGCCCAATTCAACATAAATATTTCTTAAAAGAACATGTAGCTCAGAGTAGACAATTTTTTCCACTGAATAAGCTAAAACATTGTCTGGTTTTTAAGAGGACACCATGGATTAACCTGTCATGTTTAATGTGCACACTTAGTAGGTTTCAAAGACAATTACACTGCACAAAGTCCTCACACACCTTAATACTTTCAAACTTGGTCTCATTATACGGTGCAAAAAGAGACTATAAGAAATTCCTCTATGTTTTACCCCATCCTTGACAGAACTGAAGTCAGATTTGCCACTGTTGTTGTTATGTACCATTAAGTTGACTCCAACTCATAGTGACTCATATGTACAACATCTCTGCACCCTGCTCTATCTTGAGCCAATTTCATTGTCTCTGACACACGACCCCCTTTTCCCCAGTCACTGAGTCAATCGATCTCATCCAAGGCCAAGGCTCTTGCACTGCCCCTCCACCCTTTCAAGCATGATGTCCCTCTCCAAGGACTCATCCCTCCTTGCAACATGCCCAGAGTATGACAGAGGGATCTTCAAAATCCTTGACTCCAAGGAGTAGCCTAGTTTCACCTTCTCCAGGTTCTCTGAATAGTCCATGTTATATTCACTACTTTTCTCCAGCACAACTCAAAGGCATCAATTCTTCTTCTATTATTCTTACTCATTGTCCTAGCTAAAGAAAAACAAAACAAGAAGCTAAAGTGATAAAGTAGATTTTTTAAACATTTGAGATTTAAATCTCAATTTCTCACCTGGGAACTTTAGGCAATGCTGCTTTGAACTGATAGTTTATATTGTTCAGTAATTATTCAATCTTTTATAGAATTTACTTTGTCTCCCCAACTTGCTCATAAATTCCTGAGGTAGTTGGTAGGTTTAGAGAAAAAAAAAAAAGTAAAAGTTTCTAGGAAAGACAGAAACCATGCTTAGCATAGAAGTTTACAGAAGTGTGTTCAAGGTCTCAAGGGATATTTTTCAACTACCTTATTCAGTTCTAGATGTAGAATATTTTTAAAACCAATCGTCTGATGCATTCTGACTCATGGTGTTCTAAGTGTGTCAGAGTAGAAATGCACTTCATAGGATTTTCATGGCTATGCCTTTTTGAAAGTAGTTCACCAGACCCTTCTTCCTAGGTGCCTCTGGATGGATTCCAGCCTCCAACCTTAACTATTTACACCACTCACAACAACAAAATCCACTCCACACAGTGACTTCCAACCATTAGTGATTCTCCGTTCAGTTTCTGGGGCTGTGAATCATTTTAGGAGACTATCATCTTTCTCCCACCCAGGAACCCCTAAATCTTGAGTATCATTCTTTTTAAATTGGTAACCAAGAGTAGGAATTTGAGATGTGGATAATATTAACGTCTTAAACTAAACAAAGTTTCTATTTTCTAGTCGGGCAAAGGTTTGGTGTAGCTCAGTGGTTTTAAGTCAGGTCCATTATGAACATATTTTTTTTTAAAAAAGTGATCTTACAAAAATATTTAATATTTAGCTTGGGGACAGATGTACTAAGCCAAAAAATCTAGGAGTGGAGCCCAGAAGTCAGAGTTTTAATGAATTTACTTGGTGATTGAAATTTACATAAATTTATAAAGGGAGAGAGGAGTAATCCGCTCTATTGTGGGCTTAGAAATTTAAGCATGATATACTCAGCTTAGGTGCCAGTGCATCAGCTTCAACTCAAAGTGACCATATATATGTGTACAAGGCAAGGAAACCCTGAAAGAGTCTACCCCATCTTCACAATTGTTGTTATGCTTAGCTCATTGTTATACCTATTGTGTTGTTGGAGTCTTATTCTTTTTTACTTACCTTTTACCAAGTAAGACACTTCTGTACCAAGAAGAGCTCTGGTAGTATATAGTCCTTAAAGAGTTGTGCTGGTAACCCAATGGTCGTTCCTCTCAGATGAGTGAAATCCACCAGTGACTTCTCAGAAGAAAGATGTGCAACCTTTTCCTGTGTGATTTACAGCCTCAAAACCTGCTGGAGGCAGGCTCTGAGTCAGTTCCAACTCGGTGGTAATGAGTTTTTTAAATGAGCTACCATGCGTGATAGCTTTCTCCAGAGATTGGCCTCTTCAGATTATGGATCCAAAACACGTGAGATTCTTTTTTTTTTTTTTTTTTTTGGTTGGTTGGCCAGTTGGTTGGGGTTTTTTTTTTCAAATATAGAACACTAAAAAGCAATCAAACTATGTTCATGGCGTTGATTCCAATCCACACTACCCCTTGTGTCTCAGAGTAAAATTGTACTCCACAGAGTTGTCAGCAGACATGCTCTTTCAAACTTAGATCACCAGGCCTTCCATTGTAGTGCCCATTAGTGGATTAGGTCAAAGAAGAAAATCTCATACTCAGGTGGTTGTTGTGTGTCACTGAATCAGAACTGACTCATAGCTGACCCTCCAGCAGGGTCTCAGAGGCAGTAAATCACATGGGAGGAGACTGCCTATCCTTCTCCCACAGAGCAGCTGGTGGATTAAAACCACTAGCTTTAGAATTGGTGGCACAACTTCTTACCATTAAGCCATCAGAGAGTTCCCTCACACTGTTAAGAGTAAAAAGTGGAGTGGGGAGGGATATAAAAATATTTTCTTTAGGAAGCTCACATGATGCTACCACTTTGCTTCCTATGAATTAATTAAGTTGGTCTCACTATTCCTGACCTTCGTTGAGTGCCTCTCCTTTGGAAACTTCCATCTCCATTCAAACCATCTGCTTTTTAGTAACCAAGATTTTAACCATTTGTGCCATTTAGGTATTTCCATATAATCAAAGAACACAACCTGATTGCTAGAAAACAGTAATCATAAAATGTCAAATATGCTTAAAAGCATAGTCTTTCCAAATACTAGCTATGCATCTGAGACTTGGATGAATAAGGATGACAGAAAAAGAATTGATGCCTTTGAGCTGTGGTGTGTTGGAGAAGAGCACTGACCATCCCATGGACTGCCAAGAGATAAAATAGATATGTCTTAGAGAGCGTGCAGCCAGAGTGCCCTTTAGAGGCAAGAATGATGAGGCTTCACTCCACATACTGCTAAGAAGTGTTATTCCTTCGAGAGGAACATAATATTGAGAAGGGTAGAGGGTCAGCGAAGAATGGGAAGACGCTCAAACATGATGACTGTTGCAATGGGCTCTTGAATGTCAGGAAGTGTGAGGATGGTGCAGAACAGAACTAGGTTCAGATCTTCTATTCATAGAGTTGCTATGAGTCGTACTCAACTCAAAGACATATAACAACAACATTTTATACACACACACACTCACACACACATACACACACACACACACCCCTGAATATACCTGAAACACTTGCTGCAGAAGGTCAAGGACTGCCGCTCAACATCAAGAAAACAAAGATTCTCAACACTGGGCCAATTAGCAGTATCATGATAGACGGTGAAGAGATTGAGATTGTTAACAGCTTTAGTTTCCTTGGCTCCGCAATCAACACTCTTGGTACCAGCAGCCAGGAAATTAAAAGATTAATTGCATTGGGAAAGTCAGCTGCCAGAGACCTCTCCAAAGTACTGAAGAGCAACAATGTCAGTCTGGAGACTAAGGTGCACCTGATAAAGGCCATGGAATTTGCAATCACTTGCTATGCATCAGACAGCTGGACAATGACTAGGGATGATAGAAGGAGAATTGATGCCTTTGAGCTGTGGTGTTGGAGAAGAGTATTTAATAAACCATGAACTGCTAGGAGAACGAACAGGTTGAGAGAGTGAAACCAGGCTACTCCTTGGAAGGATTGGGAAGCTTCTTCTGGCATACTTTGGGCATATTGCAAGGCAGGATCAGTCCTTGGAAAGGGACATCATGCTTCAGAGAGCTGAAGGACAGTGCAAGAGAGGAATACTCTCAATGAGATGGATTGATTTAGTGACTAGGGTAATAGGGGTAGGTGTGTCAGAGACAGTGCGATTGGCACAGGATAGAGCAGAGTTTAGGACTGTTGTATATAGGTTTGCTATAAGTCAGGCAACTTGACGTCACATGACAACAACAAATACACACACACACACACACACACACACACACACACACACTTGCTATCTGATGAGAACTTACCCACAATTGACCGTCTAATGGGTTTTCAGAAGCTCTAATTCACACAGAGCTGGTGGATTCTAATTGCCAACCTTTGGATGGGTTGCACACGTTGTTACCCCTAGGCTATCAGAGTTCATATTTACATGTTCATATTCATATATATATATATATATATATATATACATATAATGAAATTGTCATAGTCATCGTTAAGTGCCGATGAGTTGCAGGCGACTCATAGCGACCCTATGAAGGAGAGTCCACAACACTTGTGTGTTTCTCATCCTCTCTCCAGGCTCATAGGGTTTCCCAAGGCAAGCTATTAC
>NW_006399990.1:2223372-2225800 GCF_000299155.1 Elephantulus edwardii | reverse complement strand
TGTTGTTGTTGTTGTTGTTGTTGTGTGCCATCGAGTCGCTTGTGACTCATAGCAACCCTATGTACAAGAGCCCTAAACCCTGCTCTATCCTGTGCCAATCTCATCGTCTCCGATGCACTCATTCCCACCACCCCAGTCACAGAATCGATCCATCTCATCGAGGGTCTTCCTCTCCTGTGCTGTCCCTCCATTCTTCCAAATATGATGTCCCTCTCCAAGAACCAGACCCTCCTTGCAACATGCTCAAAGTGTGTCAGATGAAGCTTAGGAATCCTTGCCTCCAAGGAGCATTCTGGCTTCACCCTCTCCAGGACAAACCTGTTTATTCTCCCTAGCAGTACATGGTATATACAACACTCTTCAGCAGCACAGCTCAAAGGCATCCATTCTCTTTCTATCATCCCTAGCCACTGTCCAACTATAGCCCGAATCAGGCACACCTTAGTCTCCAGCCTGACATCGTTGCTCTTCAGTATTCTTGAGAGATCCCTCACAGCTGACTTTCCCAATGCAATTTGTCTATTGATTTCCTGGCTGCTGGTACCAAAAGTGTTGACTGTGGAGCCAAGCAAACTGAAACTGTTAATTACCTCAATCTCTTCACCATCCATACTGTTGCTGCCATTTGATCCAGTGGTGAGAATCTTTGTTTTCTTGATGTTGCGCTTCAATCCGTGTTGAAGGCTGCAGTCCTTGATCTTCTGCAGCAAGTTCTTCAGGTACTCCTCAGTTTCAGCAAGCAGGGTTGTGTCATCTGCATAACAAGGATTGTTGATGACTCTTCCACCAATCCTGATGCCACATTCCTCCTCATGCAGCCCAGCATCTCAGATGATCTGTTCTACATACAGATTGAAAAGATATTGAGACAAAATACATCTCTGAGGGACCGCGATCTTGATTTTGAACCATGTAGTGTCTCCTTGCTCTGTTCTGATGACTGCCTCTTGGTCCAAGTTTAGGTTTCGCATAAGCACAATCAAATGTTCTGGGATTCCCATTCTTCTCAGAGTCAGCCATAGCTTGTTGTGATCCACACAGTCAAAAGCCTTTGCATAGTCAATGAAGCACAGATAGACATTCCTCTGGTATTCTCTACTTTCTGCCAAGATCCATCTAACATTAGCTATAATATCCCTAGTACCACAACCTCTTCTAAATCCAGCCTGCACAACTGGCAGTTCTCTGCTGACATATTGCTCCAGTTGTTCTTGGATAATTTTCAGCAGAATCTTGCTTGCATGTGATATTAATGATATTGTTCGATAATTTTCGCACTCTGTTGTGTCACTTTTCTTTGGAATAGGAACATATATCGATCTTTTCCAGTCAGTTGGCCAGCTGGCTGTGCTCCAGATTTCCTGGCACAACTTAGTGAGCACACCCAGGGCAGCATCTGTTTGTTGAAATATGTCAATTGGTATGCTGTCAAATCTTGGAGCCTTGTTTTTCGCTAATTCCTTCAGAGCAACTTGAACTTTCTCTTTCATCACCACAGCCTCTTGCTCATATGTTATTTCATTAAATTCTTCTATATCAGCCAATTCCTTCTGATACAGTGACTCTGTGTACTCTTTCCCTCTTCTTTTAATGCTTCCTGGATCGTTTAACATTCTACCCAAAGTATCCTTAAGTATTATCACCCATGGCTTGAATTTGTTTTTTCAACTCCTTCAGCTTATATTGTATTTTATACAATCTTTCATTTACATTGTGTTTCATACATTCATAAACATTCTACTTTACATTATTTTTATGCTAGTTTGTTTATAAAATTTGAATACATTGTTTTCACACCAGATACTTCCCATTTTCCTCACCCCTCCCCACTCATCAAATTGTGTGACCCCATGATTAATCCTCCCCTGCCACATAACTTCACCTCTCTACTCCCACCTTCTCCTCCCTTGGATCCTCATACTCATTCTACAATAATGGTTTTATACAATAATGGTTTGATGTAAGACTGAATTAGCTCACTCAGCATAATACTATCCAGTCCCTTCCAAGTTAGGTAATAATTTATAAAACTGTTGCTCCTGTGTGTTGCGTAGTATTCAATTGTGTGAATATACCATAATTTCTAAATCCAAATTGTGGTTGGATATTTGGATTGTTTCCTTCTATGTTCTTGTGATGGTGAGTAACATTGCTATGAACATTGGTGTACAAGTCTCTATTGGAGGGTAAAATTGATGAATTCAACCTTATAAAGATTAAATCTCTGTGCACATCAAACACTTTCCAATAGAATGAGAAGAAAACCTACTGACAGGAACAAACATTTGGTAATATCATCTCAGACAAGAGACTCATAACTAAAGTTTATCGAATACTCCTGGGCCTCCACAAGAAAAAGACTGATAACCCAATTACATTATGGGCAAAAGCCAAGAAAAAGCATTTTCGTAGAGAAATATATTTGAAT
>NW_006399990.1:2218261-2221917 GCF_000299155.1 Elephantulus edwardii | reverse complement strand
GCCATCCATCCTGATGCTACCAATTAGTCAAGTGGTGAGAATCTTTGTCTTCTTGACATTGAGCCTCAGTCCATACTGAAGGCTTCTTGGAATATACCAAGTAAATGAGAACTATATGTATATTTCTATTGTATTTTGCAAATGTTCTACCTTGTTTTATCTCAATGGCATCTCTTAGTTTCCCTTCAATGCCTGTTACTCTAACACTTAAACCCAAACCCATTGCCATATAGTCAGCTCCAAGTCTTAGCTGTTCTCCAATGGGTTTTCAGGGCTGTACATTATTATGAGAGCAGGCTGCCCATCTTCCTCTCATGGAGCAACTAGTGGAATCAAATTGCCAATCTTTTGGTTGGCAACGCAGTACATTGTGTGTCAAGCCAATAGAACTCCTTCATCTACAACTATTATCTTCCAATTCCACAGCTGAGTTCAGAGATGACCTGGAACTAGTCTTATGGGCACCAAGAGCTGTCCACACTTTGTTCTCTTGTCTCCACCACAAAGCATTTCTTTATTTTATCACACACAAAAATAATTTCTCTATTCCCTCCCCCCACATTGCAAAAAGTAGAGCAAATGGCACCTTCAAATAGCCCTTTGTTAGTTTGTAAAATGCAAACTTGCTTTTTTTCTCCTTCATTCACAAATTAACCTCTTGGCCTGATATTAATCAGATGGGTGGTCACATCTGGTTGATTGGAGCCATACAATAAGTAAATAGATTAAAAAGCACTGTGACTGACATGCTTGACACTAGCCAGATGTAAGTAAGAAAGGAATGAGCAAGTTCTACTGAGGCTTCGCTGAGAGAAATGTCCACTGGACTGAGTTTCTAGATCTGCTTCGATTGCTAAAGTATGAGAAGCACTTGCTGCTGTATTGAGGGGAGATGAAACTCTGCTGCTAAGAAGGTCCATCTGTAGGTTCATCATTTAAATCAAGTGTTCCTCACAGTGTGTTTAGGGACGACCTGCCTCTGAATCATCTTGATGTTTATTAAAAATGCAGATTTCTGAGCCTCACCCAGGACCCAAGGTTTAGCATTTTTTGGAGGGGTAAGGAGTGACCAGGTATCTCCATCTTCAAATTGGAAACCATCGGTCTTTGCCATCCTTGAAAAATGAAGAATTTCTGGAATCACCTAAAAAGACACAAATCCACATTTTGTTTGTGAGCAGCGACTCTGGTAAAGTGTTACCAAACCTCCAACTACCAACTGCAATTCCTACAAGTCCTAGAAAAAGAAGTTTTTGTTGTTTTTTGCCATCCAGTCTGATTCATAAATGACCCTCCAGTGAGTTTTCAGAGTCAGTAAATTGCACAGGAGGAGATTGTCCATCCTTCTCCCATGGAGCACCTCATAGATTCAGACCTTTGGCATTGCAGCACAAGTTCTTACCACTAGGCTACCAGTGCTTTCTGGATAAAGAGAAGAATCTATGCCAAACCCAAGTAGTTTTTATCACAAAATCTTTCTTTTTTTCTCTTGTCGTGTGCTGTCAAATCAGATCCGACTGGTACAGGAAGAGATTGCCCCTCCTTCTCCAGGGAAGCATCTGGTGGATTTGAAACACACCCCTTTGGGACTGCAGTGTGGTGGCTTCTTGCTACTAGGCCACCAAAGCCCCCTCACAAAAGCTTTTAAGAGATGCAAATCAAACCCCCAATGAGTTAACATCTTGACTGCCTTAGAATGCAATGATCAAGAAAACCAAAAACTACAGCAGATGATGGCAATGATGTAGAGAATTTGGAACCTTCACCCATTGTTGGTGGGAATGTCAAATGGCATAGTTACTAAGAAAAACTGGAAGCTCCTCAAACAGTTAAACATACAAACACTGCATGGCCAAGGAATCCAAATCCTAGGTATATGCTCAGAGGAGAGCAGGAGGCAAATGGAAACTAGTAAACTAATGTTCATTGTTATAGTTTTCACAACATTCAAAACAAGGAAACAATGAAATCAGGAGGTGAATGGATAAACAAAATGTTTTGTGTATTTACAATAGATTCTTGTCCGGCCATAAAGAGATATCACAACATGGATGAATTTTTAAAATATTCTCAGGAAAGAAGCCAGTCACAGAAATTACAAATACTATATGATTTCACTACTTTGAAATAAGCAAAATATAGACAGTAAAGATTACTGGGGGTGGAATGGTGAGGGAAAGGGGAAGGTTTTGCTTAGAAGATTTGGGTTTATGTTAATTATGGTGGAATAATTTGGAAAAGGATAGAAAGGTTGCACATGAAGAATATAATAAATATCACTAAATTATATATGGAGAAATTGTTAAATTTGTGAATGTTCTGTTATGTTCTCAACACAATTTAGAAAGGGGAGGAAAAAATGCCTTTGAGACACTTATCTGAGATGCATCCATTTGACCTGCCGAGTTAAAAATCTCTGGAGCTAGAATGGAGATTGAGACCGAGCTCTGGTCTGCAGCAGTGCTGCTCAGGCTGCCGTGCACATATGAATTACCTGGGGATCTTGTTAAAATGCAAACTCTGATTTAGTAGGCTTGGGAACTAATAATCTCCCAAGTGATGTTGATACTGCTGATTCGCAGACTGTATTTTGAGAAGCGGAGCTCTAGGTTACTTTTTACTTAATGTCATGAGAGAAAATTCATAAAAGAGAGAGAAAAAATACATTTAGAAGCAATCCCCAGCCCTAGGATGAAATGTTTGGTTAATTAGCATGCTCCGGGCATAAAAAAAATGAAGCTTCTAAAATACCACCAGTTGGCTTTCAGCTTTGAATACTAAGGATCATTTGTACCAATTGGTCCACATACCATCCTTCAAAACTCTGATAACTAAGTTCAAAAACTTTCATGAGGCTGGGGAAAGGAAGCCAAAGAAGCTTGGCAGGGATCAAAGTCTCTTGGCTATATAGATATTCTCTGCTGCTAAACTGCATTAACTCCTCCCTGGAATGATGCTGGATAATGTAGACAATTCAACTAGGGTGATGTGTTTGCTGTAGAAGGTCAAGGACTGTAGTCTTCATTATGGACTGAAGCTTAACATCAAGAAAACAAAGGTCCACTTTGTTTTTGCCACTGGGCCAATTGACAATACAGTGATAGATGGAGAAGAGATTCAGATCGTTAACTATTTCAGTTTGTTTGGTTCCACAAACAACACTCTTGGCAACAGCAATCAGGAAATTAAAAGATGTCAAAAGGAAAATCTGCAGTCAAGGACCTTTCTAGATCACTAAAGGGCAACAATGTCAGTCTAGAGGCTAAGGTGCACCTAATCCAGGCCACGGTCTTTGCAATGTCTTACTATGCATCAGAGATCTGGACAATAACTAAGGATGACAGAAGAAGCATTGATGTCTTTGAGTATGTGGTGCTAGAGAAGAGTAAAGTACATACCATGGACTGCCAAGAGTACGTACAAGTCTGTCTTGGAAAAGGTGAAACCCAGTTGTTCCTTTGAAGCGAGGAATTTGAAACTCCATCTCATATACTTTGAACATGTTGATAGAAGCAACCAGTCCTTGGAGAAGGACATTATGCTTGGAAAGGTAGAAGGACACCCTGGATGAGATGGACTGACACAGTAACTGGGGTAATGAGGGTGGATGTGTTAGATAGAAAAAAAGAGTTGAAGGCAAGAGAGAGAGAGAGAGA
>NW_006399990.1:2214037-2217971 GCF_000299155.1 Elephantulus edwardii | reverse complement strand
AAAGAAAGAAAGAAAGAGAGAAGGTGGTCCCAAGAAATGAACAGGCCTTTATTTCATGGTCTGAGAGGAATGCCATGTGACCCCGAGTGAAGACGGTCAAAATGGAGTGAGGGCAGTCAAAGGTGGCTTCTTTTTATAGGAGATTTAGGGAGGACTAGTGAAGATGTTATTTTACTCAGAATTTGGGCTTATTAATGAACTTGAGTATGGGCTTTTGTGATATTGTCTGATCTAGTTTCTGGTTTGATCCCCTTAGATATTATCAGGTTTCTTCAAGGAATGAGCAACTGCTACATTCTTCCTCCAAAATGTGTCGGACACAATGAGATTGACTCAGGAAATGACAGGGTTCAGAGCTATTGTACATAGAGTTGCTACAAGTCCCACGTGACTTGACAGTACGTATCAACAACTTCTAATCCAAGTGTATCCAAGATGATGAGGATGACACAAGACAGGACAGGGTTCAGATCTGTTTTTCGTAAGGTCACTATGAGTCATGGTCTACAAACAGCAACCACTTCTACTTCTCAGCACCTTCTTGGTTTCAGCAAGCAGGATTGTGTCATCTGTATAAGGCAGGTCACAATAAGTCTTCCTTCCTAATGACACAGTCTTCTTCATAAAGTCCAGCTTCTGTAATAATTTGCTCAGCATATGTACTGAATAAGCATGGAGAAAGGATACAACCCCAGTGCAAACTTATCCCTATTTGAAAAAATCCAGTGTTTCTTTGTTCTATTTGGTCAATAGCCTCTTGATTTAGGTTTAGGTTTGCACGCACATGCATGCTTAAGTGTTCTGAAATTTCCAGTCTTCTCAATATTACCTATAATTTATTATGATCCTCACAGTCAAATGTTTTTGCATAGTTAACAAGTACAAATAGACATTCTTCTGGTATTCTCTGCCTGTCAGCCAGGATCCATCAGACATAAGCAATTATATCCCTGCTTGAACTTCTGGCAGTTCTCTGTCTCTTTACTGTTCTAGTCTAATTTGGATAATCTTTAGCAATACTTTGTTTGCATGTGATATTGCTCAATGTTGTTGTTGTTATGTGCCATCGAGTCACTTGCGACTCTTAGTGACAAGAGCCCTAAAGCCTGCTCTATCCTGTGCCAACCTCATTGTCTCCGACACACCCACTTCCACTACCCCAGTCACGGAATTGATTGATCCATTTCATCAAGGGTCTTCCTCTCCTGTGTTGTCCCTCCACTCTCCCAAACATGATGTCCCTTTCTAAGGACTTGTCCTTCCTTGCAGCATGCCCAAAGTATGTCAGATGGAGCTTCAGAATCCTTGACTCCAAGGAGCAGCCCAGCTTCACCCTCTCCAGGACAAAACTGTTTGTTCTCTTAGCAGTCCACGGTATATTCAACACACTTCTCCAGCACCACAGCGTAAAAGCATCAATTCTCTTTCTATCATCCTTAGTCACTGTCCAGCTCTCCAACACATAGCATGCAATTGCACAGACTATAGCCCAGATCAAGTGCACTTTAGTCTCCAGCCTGACATCATTGCTTTTCAGTAATCTTGGAGAGATCCCTGACAGCTGACTTTCCCAATGCAATTTGTCTTTTGATTTTCTGGCTGCTGGTACCAAGAGTGTTGACTGTGGAGCCAAACAAACTAAAACTTAACTATCTCAATCTCTTCACCATTCATATTGTTGCTGTCAATTGATCCAGTGGTGAGAATCTTTGTTTTCTTGATGTTGAGCTTCAATCCATATTGAAGGCTGTAGTCCTAGACCTTCTGTAGCAAGCACTTCACGTCCTCCTCAGTTTCAGCAAGCAGGGTTGTGTCATCTGCATAACACGGGTTGTTGATGACTCTTCTACCAATCCTGATGCCACATTCCTCCTCATACAGACCAGCGTCTCGGATGACCTATTTTGCATACAGATTGAAAAGGTATGGAGACAATACATCCCTGGCGGACCGCCTTCCCAATTTTGAACCATGCAGTTAGTGTATCAGGGATGCATCTTGTCTCCATACCTTTTAAATCTATATGCAGAACAGAACATTCAGGAAAGAGGGCTTTATGAGGAGGGATGTGGCATCAGGATTGGAGAAAAACTCATTAACAATATATGTTATGCAGATGACACAACCTTGGTTGCTGAAACTGAATAGAACCTGAAATACTTGCTCCAGAAGGTCAAGGACTGTAGACTTCAATATGGATTGAAACTCAATATTAAGAGTGCAAAGATTCTCACCACTGGGCCAACTGGCAGCACAATAATAGATGAAGAAGAAATTGAGGTTAACAATTACAGTTTGATTGGCTCCACAATCAGTAATCTTAGCAACAGTAGTCAGGATATCAAAAGATGAATTACATTGGGAAAATACGCTGTGCTGTCAAGGTCCTCTCCAGAGTATTGAAAAGCAATGACGTCAGTCTAGAGACTAAGGTGCACCTAATCCAGGTCATGGTCTTCACAATTACCTGCTATGGATCAGAGAGCTGAACAATGACTAAGGATGACAGAATTATTGATGCCTTCAAATTGTGGTGCTGGAGAAGAATCTTGAATATATCATGGACCACCAAAAAAACAAACAGGTCTTTCTTGGAGAGGGTGAAACCAAGTTTCTTCTTAGAGCCTACGATTTTGAAGCTCCATTTCACATCTTTTGAGTACCTGGCCAGGAGAGACTGGTCCGGTTGCATCTGTTATTTTGAACATACCACTTAGTATCTCATTGATTCCTGGCCTCTTATTTTTGGCCAATGCCTTTAATGCATCTTGAACTTCTTTATTCATAACAATTGGCCCTTTATTATGTCCTTCTTCCTAAAATTTTTCCATGTCAACTAATTATTTTCTGACAGTTACTGTATATCCATGTCATCTTCTTTTAATGTTTCTTTTGATGCAAGATTTTCCCATAGTGTCTCTCAGTATTGCAACTCAAGGTTTGCATTTATTTTTCAATTCTTTCAGTTTGAGAAAAGTAAAGCAAGATCTTCCTTTTTAATTCTCCAACTCCTGTTCTTTGCACATTTCATCGTAATGTTTTTATCTTCTCAAGCTACCCTTTGAAATCTTCCTTTCTCTTTTACTTTTACCTGAGATACTTGCTGCAAAGAATCAAGGACTGCAGTCTTCAAGATGTAATACATCTCAGGATCAAGAACACAAAAGTCCTCACCGCTGAGCCCATAGGCAACATCATGATGGAGAAAAGATTGAAATTGTCAATGACTTCATCTTGCTTGGATCTACAGCCATACCATTGAGACCAGCAGCCAGGAGATCAGGAAATGTAAACACTGAGAAAGTCTGCTGTCAGTGATCTTTCCAAAGTCCAGAGGAGCAGTGATGTCAATTTAAAGACTAAGGTATTACCGATTCAAGCCACAGTCTTTCCAATCACCTGCCTACTATCTAAGAATTGGACAGTGAATAAGTATGACAGGAGAACGATCTATGCATTAGATCTGTGGTGTTGAACAAGAGTACTGAATATCTCCTAAAACTGCCAAAAGAACAAACAACTATGTCTTAGAGAAAGGACAGCCAGCATACTCCTTGGAAAGAAGGATGGCAAAAGTTCCTCTCAGATATTTTGGACATGTTGTTAGGAGAGGCTATTCTTTGGAAAGTAACATCATGCTTGGAAAAGTGGTAGGTTAACAAAGGAGAGGAAGACCCTCAACTAGATAGGTTGATATAGTGTCTGCAGCAATGGGCTCAAATGTGTCAAGGATGATAAGGATGGTGCTGGGTAGGACAGGATTCAGATCTGTTGTCCATAGGGTCCAATGAGTCCTACTTGACTCAATGGCACTAAGCAACAACTACTTCTAGTCCCAGAGGCAGTGGCGACTTAAGAGTAGAATTTTTGCCTCCATTCTGGAGAGTGGGATTGCATTCCTGTCACTCAGTAGCTCATCTGACATCAGAGGCCT
>NW_006399990.1:2211721-2213257 GCF_000299155.1 Elephantulus edwardii | reverse complement strand
AAAAAAACCCCACTTAAAGGTCAATTATGAATTGGTTCTGACGCTATGGTAATGAGAGAAGAGAGGAAGATGTCATCATGTCAACTACAAATCACAGCTACCCTAAGAACAACAGATGAACTTCTTGCCCTATCCTGCACCATCCTCACAATCATCTACACCTAAAAGTCTCTTATTCTATAATCCACTTCATTCTTTTTATATTGACTATCGTTGCAGTATTGTTTTTGGTGCCTAAAGAAATGCTGAACCTAAATTTACAGTCTAACAAGGCCCCCAGGTGATTCTTACAGACCCTTGAATGATAGATTCTTACACTAGAATCACCTAAGGATCGTGTTAAACTGTAGATGCTAATTATCTAGAATGGAAATGCAGTCTCAGCAGTGGTCAAACCAGAATGAGCCCGTTTTGAAACCTCTGCTGAAGACTGCCCCTGTCTACCCTTCATGCACTTACAAGTTCACAGAATCCTTGGAGCTGTATGCCTCTGACAGCCTCTGTTGCTGATGCAGGACCACAAGCCTTGGCAACACGTGTATCAATTCAGATGCTACATGGTTCTTGCCCTTGTACTTTTCACCTCTGTGTTGGTATGTTTTAAATTATTCAGCCTTGCTGTTCCATCTCACTAAAATTACTAATTTGGAATATGGTCACATACAGGATTAGTCCGCCAGCCTGTCAAGGGTTTAACTAAGTAGCTCACATCCACTGAGATGAACTATGTCTAAATTAGAGAGTGAATATTTGCTTGTAGTAGGGACAGACCAGAATAATTTGTGCAATAAAGACTTTGAATAGCTAGTAGGTTTATAGAATTTCTCTAGTCTAATTAGGAGAGGCATTGTTGTGTAATGAACAAAATTAATTAGAGCTAAATGTTTAGGGAATGTGTGGTTAGGTAACCAAAGGCATATTTACAGCCTAATTGTTTTTTGACAGCTGGAGGCATTTTATACCCTTTCAGGGTGTTTAGTTAATGGATATTTTAACATGCTCTACTATTTGTTTTTTCTTAAATTTAAACACTCCAATATAGAAAAACAATTCATCAGAAGTTTAAACCAAGTATATATATCCCATCGGAAAAATGTGTCCCTTAAAAATTTCTTTTATAACACTATATGTCAAATGTTAATCACTTTCAAAGAATTCTACACTAAGGCTATTTAGCCTTAATACTTGACAAGCCCTCCTGTACCACATAAGTGAGGATGGTTTGGAGCACTTACTGCAGCAGATCAAATCTGTATGGATTATAATTCAATATTAAGAAAACAAAAATCCACACCATGGGGCCAATAGACAATGTCATGATAGATGAAGAAAACATTGGAATTATCAGTGATTTCTTCATACTTGGATCCACAATCAACACCCTTGATACTGGCAGTCAAAAAAATCAATACATACTATGTTTCTACACAAATAAAAGTTAATATGGGGAGAAAAATAAAAATATATACAGGGATCACTCTAGAGTATTAGAGTAATGATGTCATGTTAAAGACTAAGGTGCATCTTATCCAAGCC
>NW_006399990.1:2209087-2210991 GCF_000299155.1 Elephantulus edwardii | reverse complement strand
AGAGGGTGAAGCCAGAGTGCTCCTTGGAGCCAAGGATTCTGAAGCTTCATCTGACATACTTTGGGCATGTTGCAAGGAGGGACTGGTCCTTGGAGAGGGACATCATACTTGGGAGAGTGGACGGAAGGTGCAGGAGAGGAAGACCTTCAATGAGATGGATCGTTTCTGTGAGTGGAGTGGTGGGAATGAGTGTGTTTGAGATGGTGAGGTTGGCACAGGATATAGAACGGCGTTAAGGGCTCTTGTACATAGGGTCGCTATGAGTCGCAAGCGACTCGATGGCATATAACAACAACAACAACAACAACAACTTTAAATCTTCTTTTAAATAAGGGAGAATGGTTCATTAGTGAAAGCCTAGATGCTGGCAGAGGAAGGGAATAAGGAAGAGGTTTATAAAATTCAGGAAATATTTTTAAGAGAAGACGGATTTTAAAAAATTTTAAAAGGAGAGACGATGGATTGCTTGTGCAGCAGGTTGACTATTTTTAGTGTATGAATAAAATATAAATGCATAAGCTTTGAAGTCAAGCAGATATAGATAGATTCAAATCCTGGCTCTGCCATATACTCTGTGATCTTAGGCTAGTTATTTAAGTTGCTAAGATTTTGTTTCATGATCTGTATATGAGAATAATAAATCTGACCTTAGAGGATTGTCATAAATGTTACATGAGACAGAGTATGTTTTATAAATTTGAGGCTTTGTTTCAGGCAAAAGTAATCCATTCTAAAATAACTTAAAGGGAAAAGGGGGGTATAATTTTTCTATAGAATAACTTCAGATTTCCAAAAGAAATGCCTATATCCAGCTTCCCTAAATATACACAACTTATTAACCTCCGTGTTACTGTTGTTGTGTCATTGAGGCAGAACCGACCCATAGCTGACAGGTTTCCAGAGGCAGTAAATTGCAGAGGAGATTTCCCATCCTTCTCCAGTGAGAAGCTGGTGGATTTAAACTGTGTAACTTGGGGATTACAGCACAGGCTCTTCACACTAGGCTATCTGAGCTATTAACCATCATATCGTTGTTGTTGATTGCCTTCGAGTAGAGCACGACTCATAGCAACCCTATGAACAAAAGACCTGAAGCCTTTCTACAACTATTTTCATTTATCAAAGTTCATAGAGATTCCAGAAGCATGTTGTTTAGGAAGTGGATGCCACTCCTGTTTCCAGTATAGAAAATTAGTGATTCTTGGAATCAGCACAAGAAAAATCTGTTTATTTTCCAACAACTTCATTTTGAAGAAACTTCATCAACTGTTTTCCCCCTCACTCACCTCTCACTGCTCTAGAAAATATCCAAAAGTCATGCTAATAACAAAGTTCAGAACAGCTATTTTAGAAAAGGATAACCGAACCATCATACAAGTATTAAAATGATGAATTAAAAATATCTTTAACCTACAATTCTGATTAAACTTTGGCAATCATGCTACTGTCCTTTTAGCACTCCAGGACCTCACATCATATTTAGGCTCCATACCTCCTTGTTCCACCGGGCAAGGTCACCTCGGATAACAGCAAAAGAGGCGTCTTCCAGGGAGGACAGGAGGCAGCACCGGGCAAGGTCACCTCAGATAACAGCAAAAGAGGCGTCTTCCAGGTAAAAACCAGCAAAACCCGGCCAGACAGGGAGGACAGGAGGCGGCACCGGGCCAGAAAGGGAAACATAATCTACACAGGAGTTCTACAGGACACGTCAACTTCCCTTGGAGACAGTATAACTAAACTTAAGAGACACTGGTCAAAAGAAAAATGTCAGCAGTCGACGTCTTTGGAATCACAGAAGCCAAGAAAGCTTAAGATACAAGCTCTCAGATCATGGGTTGGACAATGGAAGATATTTTCTGAAGGGACTTGGCAGATGAGAACGGTTATCCTGGTGGAGGGTGGAG
>NW_006399990.1:2200079-2204759 GCF_000299155.1 Elephantulus edwardii | reverse complement strand
CCCACCACCCCCAAACTGTCTAACCCTATGGTTTCACCAGTACCCATCCTCACTCTTCCACTACCACCCTTTCCCCCTTGAGTCTCAATACATAGCTTACTAGTTATCCTTCTATGCTTATAATAATGGTCTTATGCAGTATTTATCCTTCTGAGACTGAGTTAGTTCCCTCAGCATAATGCTCTTCAGTCTTTGCCAAGTTATGTAGTATTTTCTGAAATTGTTGCTCTTCAGTGCTCCACAGTATTCCATTGTGTAAGTGTACCACAGTTTCTCAATCTATTCAGTTGTGATTGTGGTTGGATATTTGGGCTGTTTCTATATTCTTGTGATGGTGACTAATGCTGCTATGAACAGTAGTGTACAAATCTCTGTTTGTATCTCTGTTCTAATTTCCTTAGAGTATATTCTTAGCAGTGATAGCTGGGTCATGTGGAGTTTCTATGTTCAACTTTATGAGGAAATGCCAAGCTGTCTTCCAGAGTGATCATACCATTTTACAATTCAACCAACAGCATATGAGAGTTCTCACCTCTCCACATCCACTTCAACATTTACTGCTTGCTGCCCTACTGCTACTAGGGTGAGATGGTATCTCATTGTAGTTTAGATTTGCATCTCTTGTATTGCAATGATTTTGAGCATTTTTTGTTCACGTGTCTGTTGACCATCTGAATATCTTCCTCTGTTAAAAGACTTTCCATGTCTTTTGTCCATTTTGTAATTGTGTTATCAAACTTTGTCTTCTGGAGGCCCAGGAGTATTCTGTAAACTTTTGTTATGAGATCCTTATCTGAGATAGCATTGCCAAATGTTTGATCCCAGTCAGTAGGTGTCACAGCTGCTTCTAAAGTCATGTTTATTAGTCTCCTTCAGTCAAGTTTTTGTCTTTGACAAGTTTTAAAACTGCTACCAGTTCATTTTGTAAGAGTACTTCAATTTCAGTTTGTCTGATATTCTATTATGATGTAGTTTGGTGTTATAAATCATTTCAAGACATTTTTGGTTAGGAGTATAATGGAAGCAATGTGTTCTCAATGGATGTCACAATTCCTCACAACAGGGAGTTTTGTTGCCAACCCAAAAACTGATGGATCGCATCCATTAGTTGTTCCACGGAAGAAAGATGGGCAATCTCCTCCCATGCAATTTACAGTCTCTGAAAACTCACCAGAGGGTCACCTATGACTTGGTTCCAAGATAAGGACACAAAACAAAAACAACTTACAGCTGGCCATGTAAGCTTGTTTAAAGTGATACCTACAAGGTTGCTGTGCTGCTGTGGATTTATTCAGTATGTCTACTCTACCCATTGACAGTGTAAACTGTTATCGTGTGGCTAGGTAGATTGTGCAAACATTAAATGTTTCTGGCTCACTAGGGCAATTTGAAAGCTTGCCGATATTTTAAGTACAGTGAATAGAACCTTTGGGGTGAGAACATACAAAGAATATGTGTAAAACACTAAAATCCATATCAGTCAGTTTTGTCATCCTACAGGCTACAGGCTTAAATCAAGAAGGCTCAAAGATAGAAAGTGTAGACCTCACTACCATCAAGGAAGAAGCAGCAGATTGTTTAGCACATCACGTAGTCGTTTGTTGGGCCAGAGATCTTTGCACGAGAGAGACACACAGTAGCCCAAATGGCAGCAGTAGTGGTAGTACCAGTGACTCCAGAAGTAGAGACTGGTGTGAACAGAACTGAGTGAAGTCTGCCACCCCGCAGAGCTAGAACCGGTCTAGGTTTGCTGGTGGAGTAGGAATTGTGCATAATTGGCAGGACTAGGGCTTCGTCTGACATACCTTGGACATGTTGCCAGGAGGGACGGGTCCTTGGAGAGGGACATCATGCTTGGGAGGATGGAGGGACGGCGCAGGAGGGGAAGACCCTCTATGAGGTGGATTGATTCGGCGACTGGGGTAATCGGGATGGGTGTGTCAGAGGCAGTGCAATTGGCGCAGGATAGAGCAGGGTTTAGGGCTGTTGTGCATAGGGTCGCTATGAGTCGCAAACGACTCGACGGCACATAACAACAACAACAACAACAAATTAATTCTATAATACTTTCCTGAGCATGGGGCAAAACCCAAGGCCAAGAAGCCAAGGTTTCACTGAGCTCTTAGAGCAGGTCTAACCTCAGTGAAACTGATTTGTGTTGCTGATTGTGATTATTTCCTTCTTTGTGAAGTTAGTGGAACTCAGAATTTTGTTTTTTCACTCCTGCCACACTGTTTCTTTCTCCATTTCTTTCTTTTGTGATTAGTAAAAATTTTGTGGGATGATGTAAGTGTGTGGTGTCTTACCATCAGCTAGTGATTGGGGAGCTCGGGTGGTGTAAGAAGCTGTGCTGCAATCCTGAAGGCTCGTGGTTTGAATTCACCAGCTGCCCATGGGAGAAGGATGCACAATCTCCTCCAGTGGGATTAACTGCCTCTGAAAACTAACTGGGGGCTCAGCTGTGGGTTAGTTCCAACCCGACAGTACACAACAACAATAGTAATTCTTGTCTACAGTAATTATTTACTGTGGTAGTAGGCAAATGGCGAGTTTCCTATTTATACCATGTATCTTATAACCCTTATTATTTTCAGTTTTATTCTAAGAAAGGGCTATCTTATCAACTCTGCTATTTGTTTATTCGATTATTTATTTATATGGAATCACAAATGCCCTACTCTGTGAGTTATAAAAGAAGCCCTGGTAGCTTAGTGGTAAGGAGTTGTACTTCCAACTCAAAGGCACACAGTTTGAATCTACAAGCTGCTCCATGGGATAAAGATGGGCAGGCTCCTAATGTGTAATTTACTGCCTCTGCAAACTCACTGAAGGCTTAGCTATGAGTTGATACTGGCTTGACAGTACATAAAAACAACATGGGAAGGGAGCTCTGGTGGCCTACTGGCAAGAAGCTGCTCTGCAATCCCAGAGGTACACAGTTTGAATCCACCAGATGCTCTGCTGGAAAAGGAGGGGCAATCTCCCCCTGTACCAGTCAGATCTGATTTGACGGTACACATACACACAAAATAATAAAATTTTTTAAAAAAACACACACACAACATGAGCTGTATAATCCATTACATTTCTGATTTTGCCTTAAAATGTCCAAATTTGGTCATGAAGATATCCTTCAAGCTGGTTCCTGTGTCTGTTTTTCTATGCCCTTTTTAGTTTGGAGGACTTCTTCATATTCTGGCAGTGATGTTCATCTTTAATTGCTCTAGCTGTGGAGAGAGCTACTTCTCTAAAGAGACTCATTTCATTGGAAATTGCAAGGGGAAGCAGCTGCTTCAAGTAGAGTTGAAACGAAGAGTTCACATAATGCCATGAGCAAGTGAATTTTTCTCTCAAATTCTTGACTTTGCTTTTCTCCATTAGCTTCATTCTTAGGCAGTTACCAATGCATGGTAATTAGGGTGACCACTAAAGCTTGCTTTTATAACTATTTATCCTTTTAAAAGAGAAAATATTTTTCATGTTAGTCTCACAACTAACACTAAAAATCTCATTGAAAACATCATTTACAGCTTGAGTTATATGTTTATCTCTGATGCAATTGCTTTTGCTAGTGAATTTTAGTACTCTGCCAAGATACTTGTACAATGTTTACCATCAACTGGTAGGGAGGAGAAAGAGTTCAATCTCACTGGAACCATACGAAATGAGCTTTCTTCAAGAAAGTAGGCTGTGATGTGAAAATAAAAAATGTTCTACATCTATAAAGATCTTTGCTTACTGTAGCACATATTACCAGTTGCCCTCAAATCAATTCCAATTTCTAGTTACAAGCTGACATGTGTCAGAGTACAACTGTGTTTTAGAAGAGTTTAAATTGCTGATTTTTCAGAAGTAAATATTCAGGCTTTTCTTCCCAGGCACCTCTGGCATGAACCTCCAACCTTGTGGCTAGCAGTCTAGTATATTAACTATTTGCAGTACCCAAGGATACAGTATCCTACATAGTTAATAATAAACTTTCTTCACCAACTCACATTTCTGTTTTGTTTAATTGCCGGGAGGAGCCAAGTCTTGGACAAAGACATGTTGGGAAAGGTCAGTGGAAGAGAGAAAGACCCTCAGTGAGCTGGAATGAGACACTGATTGTAAAAATGGGCTTAAGCGTGTTGAAGACTATGAGAATGGCATGATATAGGGCACAGTAGCAATCTGTTGTTCATAGGGTCACTATGAGACATAGTTGGTTTGATAGCACCCAAGAACAACAATCCCAAAACTGAAAAATCATGTCAAGTGGAGTACGACTCATAGCCATCCTGTGAACAACAGAGCTGGACCCTGTCCTATCCTGCACCAGCCTTGCGACCTCTGACACATTCCCTCAGTCACTATGTCAATCTACCTGGTTGAGGAACTTCTTCTCTTTCTCCTCTTTGCCAAGTATGATGTGGTTCTCCAAGGAATAACCTCTTCTAGCAACATGCCTTAAACGTATTAGATGAAGCTTTATCATCTTTGCCTCCAAGGAGAACTCTGGTTGTATTTTAAAACATATCTATTTTTTTGTTGCTTTTTGTTTCTTTTTTTCATTTTTTAATTGACTATGCAGTGGCATTTGACTGTGTAGATCATAACAAACTATGGCTGACTCTGAGAAGAATGGGAATCCCAGAACACTTGATCGTTCTAATGCGAAACTTATACTTGTACCAGGAGGCA